>NW_008236766.1:1286113-1291635 GCF_000691975.1 Corvus brachyrhynchos
AGTCTGCCCGAGCAGCCACAGGGCTCCCAAGAAATGCTGGCCAACCCAAATAACCAGAGCTGATGGTTACAGCTAAGGAGGAGCAGCCTTGGCAGAGCCAGATCAGGCCCCCCAGCACCCACGGGAACATTCCGTGCCCCTCAGTGCAGCTGGATCTGGCACTGGCACTCCACAGCTCTGGAACATCCAGCTGAGCAATCACACCTGGGTCTGTCTGGCTCAATGGGACAAGACCCTTTGGATCCAAACCCATCCAAGCTATAAAAGGCATTTTCCCAGAAAGCTCCACATCCTGAAGCAAATGAGGAACAAGAAGAATACAAACCTCAAATTCAGTTAAAAACCTATCCCCTGCTTCTTCCTTTCACCCTAGCTAGAATTCACACACCACATCTGTTCTGGTGCTTGGTTTGATTTATCATCCTCCTCCCTCAAGTCTAGGACATCATCACTCATCATCAAGGCTGCTGCTGTGTTGCCTGACTGCGGTCAAGCACAAGAGCAGAAATTCTGGAAGCAGTTTTAATCTTGATTTTGCAACATTCAGAGCCTCAGCAACACCAGAGAACACAGAAGGATTCTGCATGCAAGAAAACCGAGAGAACCAAAGAGTAGAAAAACTTTAGCTAAGCCTCTGAACAACAAGATGCCCATCCCAATCTCCCAATTCTTTGGAATTTTACCCCTTAATAAGCACAGGTTTTTTGTAACCACTACCACCAAATACTTTTTCTAGCCTAATTTTCAGAAATTTTAACAGGAGCTCAAAAATGCTCAGTCCCTTAAAAACAGGACAAAACCTTGCTGAGGCAAAGCACTGGTCTCATTTGCAAATTCATCTGTAACATCATGTTTGCTCCCTGTTCTGTTCATTGTTCCTGGCTAATAGCACAATGTTTTTAAGTTAACACTGTAGCGTTTCTGGCAGAAAACAGCTGTCTTTTAAAAAAAAGGAGAAAGAGAGGCTGTTAGTAAGAAGCATAACATAGTATTACAACAGATTTAATGTCTAGTGAAGGCAGTGAGTAAGCCAATTGGATGCAAAAGAATGTGACCTGCTGGAGAAAAAGAGCGGCTGACATATGTCCATCACAAAGGAGCTGAGTATTTTAGAGTTCTGCAGCTATGTGAATGTGCAAACAATCATGAATAAACAGCCACCACGAGCCTTTAGTGCTATAGATTTGAACTCCAGCAGATGTTTCTGTCTTACAGACCTTGGAAAGCTTTCAAAAAAATCATCTCTTTCCAACAAGTAATTGTCTATTTGGCTTAAACCCAGGCACACAGCCGAGATCTTCAAAAATAAGGGTGAGAGGAGGGCAACCCTGGCGTGAACAAAGTAAATAAACAGATTAAGAGAAGATGTGATCCAATTTGCTGCATGCCAAAATATTTATTTAACGTTTACATCACAACTCAAAATTGGCACATCAGTGGTAAAACCCTCATTGTATGTCAATGACATTTTATTTTATAGGTCTGCCATGCAACACTGAGCATAGTGACACAGCAGGTGGTAGATTTTGGTCTAAGTTACATTGCTGGTCACAAACAACCCAGCTGAAGCGTGCCCTGGGTACAAAGAGAATAAACACATGCCTTTTGGTGCCATTGTCAGAGGCTGTGTGTTCCTTCACATCCAGCCCTTCGTGGTAACCTCAACTGAACTCCACTCTGTGTTTACACTAACGCAAAAATAAGATGGATGTTCTGTTATTTTAAAGTATCCGCAGATATTTTGTTTCCCTCTCTACCTTATTTAGTTAAATACCTGGAACCTGGTGAGTTCACCCTCTTCCACTAACTCTGTAGAAAGCTGGGCACACAACAGTTTCCCAGCAGGTAAACCCCAACACAATCCCACTGAATACTCCAGAGCTTTTCTGATTTGTCCCAGCAGAAGATACAGCCTGGGAGTGGTCTGACCCCCACCTGATGTGCCACACACTGGTAGGAAGTGCCCCAGCCAAGCTCACTTCAGTTATGCAGGGAGAGCAGCTTTCCCTCTGACTGCCAAGGGTATGGGGGTGTGTCTGGGCACACCCACATGGAGAGCAGCAGCAGAGGAAAACTGAGCCATGTCCAAAAAAGCAAATGGCACAGGCAGCACAGGGCTGAGCCACACGGGGTGCCCAGCTGGGGTCCAGGAAGCAGGACAGCTTCAGCAGCATGAGGCTCTGCGGCAGCACTGCCAGCAGGCTGACAGCTCCCACCTTTCTGTGCACTGCTGCGCTCGGTGCTGGAGGATCCTACCGCAGCAAAGCCACGAGGCCTTGTTACCCATTGCTAAAGATTTTCACCTGTTGGCACACAAAAAGGAGACTATCGACGTCTTAAATAAAGAAAAAGATGGTCAGAGAGAGAGTGTGCATGGAGGGTCAGCAGAGTGCTGCCCTGAAAACCCTTCCAGAGGTGTGTCCTTTGTCTCACACTAACCACCCAGGGAAAACCCACACACTGGCATTGGTCCCTCTGTTCTTGAGTGGCCTCCATCGTATACAGCTGCTGCACGCTCCAAATCATCCTCTCCTTTCGGGAATACTCAGACACATTAAGAGTGAGAAGCCCCCACATTACAGACACATTTGAGAGAGACGATTGCTAAGCCTGGAAGCACACCTGACAACCTGACTAAGCTAACTGTGGAACAGAGAGGACAGCGATAGCACATGTTCCTTTCTATAAACTCATTTAGCATAATAATAGATGACATTTGACACCCTTAAACCCAAAGCACTCCACAGAAATATAGCACAATTATCCTCAATTACAGAGGGGGAAAGGCCCACACTGGGATGGCACATCAGTACCTGGAAATCCTTGGTCCCACATGCAACATTCTTCTCTCCCTGAACTGACTGAGCCCAAGAGATTGCCATGTGTTCCCCATGGATGCAGCTACAGGGCAGTGTTCACATCACCACCCACACTGCTCCTGAACACACTCCTTACCCAGGCAGTTGTGGCCATCGTGAGCCAACATAAAGCCATCGTAGCAAGTACAGCGGTAATTCCCTGGAATGTTGAAACACTCGTGGACACAGCCCCCATTGAAGTCATTGTCACATTCATCAATGTCTGAGGAATAAAGCAAAAGTCAATATGATGGATGCTTGCCTGAGTGTTATAGACAGGGATGTGACTGCGTAAATGCAAGCAGCAACTGCTGTCCAAAATCATCATTGTCTTGCAAATACACTATATTTAATGCATTTCTTGCTGAACGTTTCTGGTGACTGAGAAAACACCCTGAGACCCCCTTGCAGCTTTAGCTTTTATTTTTTAAGGCTGCTGGTTAAACAACAAACTCATTATCAGGCTGAGTGATATGAACAGGTAAAAACCCATGCAAGGTAGGCCTTTAATTTTGTAAACAAGAAGTAAATCAGGTCACGAAACAATGACTATTTTGATCCAAAAATCATCCTCCATTATTTTTAGTGGCTCTATTTTCTTAGAAATGCTCCATGCTGACACAGACAGAACATGGTGCTCTGGTGCCTTTACCTTCACATTTCTTCCCTTCGCCAGTGTAGCCCACTTTGCACATGCACTTGTACAGCTTCGGGGTGTTCTGACAAATAGCATCTGGGTGGCAGTCGTCCAGCCCCAGGGCACACTCATCCACATCTGTGAAAAGACAGCAGGCTCAGGAGAGATGTCAGCAGGAGGAGAACAGGGCATGTCTCCTGAACACATCCCTGAGGAGATCACAAGGCTGAGCACCTCTCTGTGGTGCCCACGAGAATACTGTGTGGTTTTGTGTGTCAGGACAGAAACATGCAGAGACAGTATCTGCACTTCAATTTGTGTAATATTCTACCTGCACACAGATGTATTTATATGCAATTCAGATAAGCCCATGTTAAGATCTTGTGCACATTTATAAATACATCCAAAACAATCTCTTAAGGGCTAGATGCTCCATGAAATTCAACTGATAGTCTCAGAGATTCATCAGAGATTGTTAATCTTTCTGATTAACAAAAGCAGTCACCAAAAGAGCTCATGATCACATCCATGCATCACCTGCAGGAAGCCCAATGATTTTTAAAATAACAAGAGGAGTCAATAGAAATGTACTTTCAAAGTCACCACCAAACCATTAAAAGACTGACTTACCATTAAAAAGATGTATAATCTTAAAAAAAAATTTTAAATACAAGAATAGTATCTGGTAAGCAGCATTGCCAAATCACCTGGCCAGCCATCTCAAAGCACTGAAGCAAAATATCCAGGTGGAAACTTCAGAGAAGAGGAAATGAAGAGAAAGGGAAACACCAACAGGAAGAAGTCCTGGAGATGAAGCGTAGACAGAAGAGGAAGAAAAGTTACAGGCAGCAGAAGACATCAGCACAAGTTTTTCACACAGCAGAGGAAAGCTGAAACATGGAATCAGGAAGATTTCCAGCAACTGGCTAAAAGGAAGAATTGTAGAAGCAACAGTCCACACAGGTATAAAAAGTGCCTCCTAAAACAAGAAATAGGGCATGAGTATCAGCAGAAGGCAACTACTTCAATAGTCAGCCATTTTTTATGGTGGGGATCACTTTCTAAAGGGGAATTTCAGCCAGCACTTCTCCCATTTACAATTATAGCATTCATCCTGCTCTTTTTTTTTTTTTTCCCCAATCACAAAATGTGCCTGTAGGTACTGCAGCAGCTGCCAACTGCAGAAAGTGTTCACTTGGTTTTAACTCCTCCTGGGGTTTGGCTGGGGGAAACAAGGCAAGGAGCCAGTGTTAGAGCAGCAGTGCTTTCCTCGCTCTCAGGTGCACACAGCTCCAGTAGCAGTGATGGGGTCCCCAGATGCTACCACCAGAAAACAAGGAGAAGGTGGGAAACAGTGGAAAACAGCTGGGAAGAGCAGCAGAATCTGCCTCCTCTCAAAGCAGAAAAGTCAAGCCATTAAAAAATACGGGAGGCAGTGAATTGAAGGAGCAAGTCGTGCAAGGGGAATAGCTGCGGGCCTCCAGCTAGTGGGACTCAGGTAGGTGGGGCAGAAAGAAAGGATGGGCAGGGAAGAATAGCGGGCATAAAGCACGTGCTGATTGTGTGCCCGCAGCACCGCCAGCTCTCCCCTCCCCGAGCCAGCGGGACACACCTGTCCCGGCAAGAGGGGTCCCAGAAAACACACAGCAAGGAGAGAGCTTCCCTCTAAGCCAGGACACACAGACACCAATCAGCTCTCGTGCCAGCGGCAGGACGGCGGCTCTGCTGGGTTATTCGTACACCGCCCCTCTGATCTGCAGCGTGCGGTAAAGAACCGCAACAAGAAGCCGCAGCACTAACGCACTGAAAGGCATGGAAAAGAGGGCTAGGAAAAACCCGCAGGCACAGAGAGCGAGATTTCCCCTTGCAGTGACAATATTCAGAGCAGAAGAGAGACCCTGGAGGAACGAGACTATGAGCAAACATCGCAGCCTTCAACTTGGCAGGAGGCGGCGGCGGGAGAATCCCTGGACTTGTTCCGCGGGGACCGAAGGCAGCTTCACCCGCAGCACACGCCGCTCACACCC
>NW_008236766.1:1292434-1311135 GCF_000691975.1 Corvus brachyrhynchos
GGCCCGGGAACCATCGCCCGCCGCAGAGACAGGCCCGAGCGAGGAGCCTGTCGCAGCCCGAACACACGCGACTCGCTCCAGCCTCATTTGCGTTTGTTCAAGAATATAATATTGACATTTTTACCGTGTAATTACACCCCACTGCAGAGCGTGAATCCCCGGCTGAAGGCCATGCCAAAACCCACACATCACCCCACCCCCAACCCAGCCCCATCCCACCTCCATTCCCAGCTAGGGATTTCTCACAGCTGTCACTCCTTTGGCAGGTAAAATTGGCTCATACATTATTCACTGAAATTATAATTTCCTAAATAATGTCTGACCTTTCAAGCTGCAAGCAAAAGCAGGCAGTATTCTCTTCCACCCCTCCCTCCCATCCCCATTTCACTGCCCTTTCTCTTTTGTTTTGTTCTGTGAGAAATACCGAGCTGTTTCTAGTTGCAAGGGCGGTTTATACACATTAGTAAATCTTCAGAATGAAACTTTCCCTCAGTCTTTGTCTTTGTTCCCTTAATGGCAGCTATAAATTACCACTCTCCTTTCTCACTGGAGCATCAGGCTTCATTGCTTTTGAAATGATCAAAGTTATTCTCTTTTTAAATCCAATGAGAAGCAACCTTTTGTGTCTCCTGGATGGTTTCAGTCTCAGTCAATCTCATCTATAAATACATAAAGCTGCTCATTAAACACTCCAAGGATTCTCCAGCCCTGCACCATACCCCAATCCTCCCTCACCAACAGAAAGCAATAAATGAATGAAGGGTTTCTCGACAGTTTCCATGATCTCATGAATAAACCATCATACTTAGGGTGGGAATTGGCACACCTGCACATCTCTCATCCAGGAATATCAGTCAAGGTGTCTCCATAAACAGCTCTCCCAAATGTACAGAGAAGCCATCTCCCATCCAGCCATATGACTTCAAGCCACCTTACAGGAAAGCTGGTACACATTTCAGGCACTACCAGTTTCCTCAATGAACCTGACCAGTATTAATCTAATTCACTTTCATCACAAGATTTTGCTAAAGACATAAAGTAGGAACACATATGAAGAGCGTAGCAGAAAAACCAGTAAGAGACACTGAAGAGTTGTGTAACCAAAATATCTAAAGCCTTCTAAGGCACCATAAAAGCAAAGCATCTTTCTTACTTCTGTAAACTAAAACATAAAGTGAGACATAAATATTTGGGAATGCCTGAGTTAGATCAAAAGATCTCACTGCAGCCTGGAAAACAAACAGAACAATATCAAATTTATCTTAGCTAATGAAGCCATTTCTTATACATAAATCTCTAAGTGCTTTGTGAAGGATCCTGGCTATTACTTCACATATAACACACATTCGTTTATGACAAAGAATTGCCATTAAAACATCTCTTTAAAGACACAAACCAGACAAGCTCAGACCTCTCAACTCAGATGCCTTTCTTGTAGCCTTTTTAACTATTTCTATTCAACTACAGAGTCACAGTGACAGATGACTGCTCTGGGTACCAAGATCTTTACTGGGAGAGAGAAGCTAGAAAAATTTTTAAGACTCAACTTCAGCACTAAGTTAAGTATGAGGAAAGAAAAACAAACATACCAGGGCAGTTGGACAGGAAGACACCCCAAATAGGACTGTTTGGGGATTTTTTCAGCAATTTAAAGTAAAATCAAGTAACAAAGTTTCAGGGAAGAAAATAGCTAGTGAAAAATAGCTACTTCCATAGCAATTTCCCAGTTCCCCTCTGCCCTCCACTTTGGCTATCATTTGCAGTTGCCTCACATTGAGAGACCAAGACTAAGCTGC
This sequence comes from Corvus brachyrhynchos, assembly GCF_000691975.1. Classification (NCBI taxonomy): domain Eukaryota; kingdom Metazoa; phylum Chordata; class Aves; order Passeriformes; family Corvidae; genus Corvus; species Corvus brachyrhynchos. The sequence continues at coordinate 1,294,231 of NW_008236766.1, forward strand.
CACAGAGCAGCTGGATGTAAAATCTGCTTCAGAAATTGTACATCTGATGTCTCAAGTAGAGATGAATACTTTTGTCTGAAAATTTGGGTTAAAAACTGCTTTATGCTTCACAATCCTTCTTAAATTTCATGATTTAATGATGAGCAAACATTATCTGAAGACATCTAGATTGTCATTTCATCTGCACTTTAATGAGAAGTAGAAACTCTGCTGGCCTGAGCAATAGTGCACCATATTGACCCAAAATTTAGCACGAGTGAGCGAGTATCATGAGCACTTGTGACAGCAGCTGAAAACAACTGGGAGGGCGGGGGGAGATGCCAGAACAGTAAAGGGAAAGGAGCAGGCTGACAAGTGAAGAAATACTTTCAAATATTTAATTGTTCCAAAGTACACACAAAAAGCCTCAGAGCTGTAGTTTTGAGCTTTGCTCATCTCCAGATGTACCCTGAGTTTTGAGCAATTGTTTCTCTTTGAAGCATGTCACTCAAATTTTTGCACCTCCCATCTTAGTGTCCCAGCGTTTTCCAAGCTACCAAATAGGTTGTTAAATTCTGTGTAAAAATAACACCTGTTCAGTAATCAGCAGGACCTGCACAGGACTTATCTGAGACAGAGAGGAAATTTGGGGGTTCTCTGGTCACAAGGGGTATAGAAAACCCTCTCATGTAATTTATATGCCTTGTCTTTTTATGCTACTTGTAGAAAAACTTTCCCAAAACAAACATCAGATCCACCAGTGACATTTTAAATGTTTGTAGGATCTGCATCTTAAAACACCACTGTCACTGAAATGAAGAACAGTTCCTGTTTATTGCAGAACTAAATACAGTACGGCCTATTAATACACACACATTTTTGAGTTAATAGGGAAATAAAGGAGACACTTTGTCGTGTGAAATAACTCCTAGACATTTGTATTTCTTTGTGAGAACTTCCCAAGTCATTGCTACAATAAATGGTAACATTTCTAGACCTGAGTCTGGACCAGTCAGCAAACAATTCCTGCCTGTGCACCCAGCAGTTGCACAACACACTTTGCCCACCAAGGCCCCTGCTCCTTTTGCTCCTCTTCCTTCGAGGAAACCTGAAAGACCTGAGGCCACCTGTGATGAGGTGAATGTGCTTCCAAAACTTACCTCAGCTCCATCCAGGCCTGCCCCACGTCCATCCCTGTGGTGCCCTCAGAGGAATCAGGAGCAGCAGGTCCATCCAAATCCCAGGGAACAGAGATGGCCTCAGCTCCTGAGAGGCAGGTTTGGTGTCTCTCACAGGCTCAGCACACCCCCAGCAGGTACCAAGTCCACGACTGCACCCCCAAACCTGTCCAAGGATGAGGCCAGAGCACCATCTCACCAGAGCATGGCTCAGGCTGAGTTCATCCTCTGCATGTCCCCAGGGAGCCCATGGGGTGACACCCTCAGTTGCTGGCAGCGCAGCACCACCCCCAGCTCAGGAAGATTGATGTGGTTCCCCCAAGAGTGATATTAACACTTGTTATTTTGCTTTGCTTAAAAAAAGGCTCCACCACAGACCAGGTGGTGTGTGAGAAGTGAAGCAACAGAGATACCTCCAAATTAATGATCAAATCCCTTCCCCTCTGTCTTCCCTGGTGGTATAGAACATTCAGTGATGACCTCACACAGTTTGAAACAGAGGGAATGGTAGCACATCTAGGTGTGGGTACTCACAGACACCTTTCCAAGGTCTGCATTAGTCCCTTTGCCTTCCCCTTTGCCCCATTCCCTGACTCCTGAGCAGGCATCTCTTCCACTGGTGGCAGTCTGACTGACAAGGGTGGCTTGGAGGAAGGCGACACTGGAGCTGGGAGGGAGGAGCTCTAGTTGAACAGATCAGACACAAAACTGTACAACAAAGGTCTCCTGAAACGAGCCACTAAAATGTCCCACAGACCTGCAGCCAGGCAAAGAGCAGATGATCAGCCAAATTAGAACAGGCTTCTTGAAAATAGCACATTAATGCTATTTTTTTCATGTTAGAAGACAAATTTTATTGCAATTCAGCAAATGAGCTACACCTGTAAAACTGCTTTGTATATCCAATTCACATTTAATGTCCAATGGATTGAAATGTCACAGGAAAAATAAAAAAAGGAAAACAGTACCTGGTTTTGTCATTATAATGTAAACTTCAACACGGCCCTTAAAAAAAACAAGCCAGTGATTTCCCCATGTAGTAAAATATATCGTTTATAAGGTATTGATGCTTTTTCTTAGTTTAACAGCCAATCTCTAGGTATAAAATAAAGAGCTACAAAGATGTGAAGTACGTGTACAATTTCTTCAAGTATTTTCAAGTATCCTATAGTCTCTTCACTACGGACAAAATTCATTTGACAATATACAGAAAAAGTTAACTCTGAATAGTTTCACTGCAGGAATCTTAACATATTCATGAATTTAAAACACATAAAAAGTATGGATCATTCAGCTAGTAAGTTCCATTTGAACAGTTTGAAAAATACTCTTTGTAATGGAAAAAGTTGTGGAATAGTCTCCAGTTCATGAATATGTTTTCAGCTACAGAACATCAGGTGGTTAAAGTTTATGGCAGGTAAAGGCTTTTTTTTTCTTTCTGTATAAACTTACCATCATAGTATTTTATTACATTTAAACCAAGTCTTTATTAGTTTGCATTTTATTTTTGTATAAAGTATCATTGTATGAACTCTGACAGCATTAACCAAAGAAGCATAAATAATTGATAGGTAATAGCCTATTTTTTCCCCTCAAATCAGGTATGAGCCTGTAAACATTTTGGCCAGTTTAGCATTATGTATTTACTGCATGATGAACTGCTTATTTTTTGTCCCTGTATTTCTCTCTCCAGAATGAATGTGTGTTTTTAAAAAGATTATCTTTCCCAATTAACTGTTACCAAAAAATCCCCACCAAACATCAGAACAGCACAGCCACACTAACTGCACCTACCAAACCTGCCCCCTTCTTTTGGAAAAGTAACAGGAAAAAAAAGGTTCAACTGCATTACTCTGAACAAAGGGAGAATGATTTTACAAAGCTCTAAATAAAACAGATACAAAAAGGTGATAAAAAGGTGCTCACTACACCATTTGTTCCTATACAGTTCAGCAGAATGGCATGGCAAGAGCAAATGCTGGATCCGAACCTTATTCTGTGGGACTGATGCTAGGAACAGCCATGAAAGAGGTGGGTGGGTTTGTGGTAAACACGGCAGTGGTGGGGGTTGTGGCTGCTCCTACAGACTGGACTGAGCCAGCCAAATCTCTTCCCAAAAAGCTGGCACAGGCTATATTTAGTATCTCACTCTTCCTTGGCTGCCTATGGATCTAACAAAACCAGCTTTTCTTCTGCTGCATTTCAGAACCTTCTACTGGTCCTTCAGCAGAGCAAATCCCTCCAGACTTGGAAGTCCACAGCAAAAAGTGCTTTGAACCCTAACAGGATTAAGCACAGGCCCCCAGTGAGAGGAGGAGGAAGGTCGATCTCAAACTGGTTTTTCCTGTGAAAATAACCCAGGAGCTGGGAAGATGATCTCTGTGTCTTCCTTTTGCACTGGACAGCCAGCATGCAGTGTGTTCTCACTGATGGACAGCATCATCCTCATGACCCAGCCAAGGAGTCCACCCTTGGCAATCACCAAATCCCAGCCTCTGCCCATGCCAGCTATCATAATGAGGGCAGAACAATCCACACCAAAACAGCCATTAAGCCAGTGGTATCATGTCTCACTAGGTGAACTTGTGTAAGGAAGAAAAAAAAAAAAAGATAAAAAAAGAACCTTAATTCAGGGTAATTACCTCATGAAAGATAAAATTAATCCATCCTTAATACTATGAAATATATGGTTTTAATAGCATCAACTCATCTGTTAAGGTCAAAACATAGAACCTTCCTTTCTTACTTAATATTCCCTGTGAAATATACAGGCCAAGTAAAGTAATTTTCAAGATAGCTGAAAAAAACAAAAAAAACCCAAACAAAAAAGCCCCCAAAACAACAACAAAAAAACCAACAAAAATTTTTTTTTTTTGCTATTATTAATGCATAAACAATTTGGGACAGGTGTAAAAAGACTATCTCAACATATTAAGTTGAATACATGAAATTCTTAGAATGCAGTACAACTCTTTTTTATTTTTGCCCTTCCAAAGCTGGAAGAAAAATAAAAAACCACCAAGAAAACCAAACCTGCACACAGAGAATACAGGAAATGCTCCTGTAAGCTGTGAAGGAATTCACACCCACCCCATGTGAGGAGTGGCTCAGACATTGCCTTCACATCTTCCTAATGCTGCTGTGAAATCAAAGAAGAATCTTGCTCTGATAAGTAGTGACAAAGGAACTTCTCAGTTTAATAATGAAATAAATAGGACAAAAGTAAAAATAGTCAAAAATTTAATACATGTGCTCTACTCATAAATTATGGAAATAAAACTATCACGAGATGTGACTAAGCTGTAGGTAAAGTAAAAGTGCTACAACATCATATGAACCAAAAAACTTGGACTCTGCTTCTCAAAAGAGAGACAATACTGAGATAAGTTTATACAGTGGAGACCTCTTAAATACACAGCCCTGAACTTCTGTACAGTAATTTGTGATGCTGATAAATCAGCCTGTTCTTAAGTCACATATTCATTTCAAAGAGATTTTTATCAGAAGATTCAAATGAACAGAGATGCCTTCAGGCATTTGCCAAGTTCCAGATCTCCAATAAATTAAGCTTTCCCACTTACCTAAATTTTTTTTAATATTTGTATTTCATAGTAGAAATGGACTAACCTTTTCTTTGCTAAAACCAAAAGCATCCCAAATGAAGCAGACTGTGACAACAGGATCCAAGACATGTGCATTCAAAAGGAAAAGAAAAAACCTTAATACCACTGTCTTTTCAGAAACATTAAGAAATCCTTATACTTGTTAGTAAGGTATACTGTTATTATTTCAGATGGGGCATAAAGATCTTTATTTAGTCATCTGGCATTTGGGGATCTCGTGTTCCCCTTTATAAGCAGTTAAGAGAATTACCAGCAGCAACCATATACCAAGCTTTAAAAGGCTGGTTTAAGTAGAAACCTTCTTGTGTTATGAACAATTATTCCAGGTTTTTCATTTAAGTGGGCTACACTGTAAATTCTGAATTGCAACATAATATAGCCAGTTGTATCATAGAAGATTTTTTTTTAAAAGACAAACTTACAAAACACAATGATAGGTTAAATAAATAAAAAATATCAGTTAAAAAACAGACTTAATTTCTTCTTCTGTGCAATTACGTACCAATATGAAAAATATTACTTTGATCTCTGGACATTTCACGGTTCAGTCTCCTGGATTTCACTAAAAATAATACTGACAACAAAAATAAAGGAAAAAAATAATTGCTGACAAATCAGTGCTTTGGAGCTATTAAAAAAAAGCACAGATCAGGTCTGTAGTTCCCTTGCAGCAGAACATGACCCAACACGTTAAAAATCAAACGTTGGTAATAATGTTAATATATAAAATATTAGTTTAAAAACTATAGAATGACCTTCTCAGCAGAAATGGAGTGTATACATTGGGGTCTATGACATACAGCATATCTGAAGGCAAGTTCACAGAATGCTGAAAGGCTCACTGCACATTTTCTATGGCAAGGAAATACTGCAGCTTTAAAATAAGCTGCACAATACTCATCTCTATCTCTTTCACATGAAAGTGTGTAAAAAGCAAATCAGCAAATAAACTCTAAAATAGATTTATACCAAAATCCTCTTTTTTACATTGAGTTTACAGCTTCTATCCATTTGCCTGTACTATTTCTGGAGTTTCCTTCAAGAAAAGTCAAAGTTGCATTTTTGGGCCATGAACAAGTTCACGATACAATGTACTGGCAAGACAGAACTTTTGCATACTAACGAGATTCACTCCTTGTTGCTTTTTTTGTTTTTGTGAAGACAGTTTTTCCTGTGGGACAGGAGGTCAGATGTCGATTCCTTTGACAAGAGATGCCTCCAGGGTGATGTTGAACTCCTGCAAGGTCTGCAGCACCCGAATCAAAGAATTCACCAGCGTGTGATCCTTAATCAGGGCTATGTCCTCATACATCTGGGCTGTAATGGGGCAGTCTGCAAGCAGGGCGATCCAGTGGTGCAAAAGGTGGTCTCTGACAAGGTGGCAGTTGGCAGTTTGGGAATAAAAATAAAGCCAAGTTAATTTCACCCCTGCACAGACATGATTTTCATTCTTTCGCTTCTAAGCACACCTACTGCGTTCTCTGCTTATCTTTATGAGACAGGGAGTCAGGAGTAACTGACGTGCAGCATCTTTTTCAGTTCATTAAAATACCAATAACAACAACAATAATAAAGAAGTTTCTTTATACCTGGCTCCAAGACACACCAGCATCTGAAACTTGCCGTCCTTCCCAATGTTTCTAGGGGTGTTGTTGATAGCAGTGATAAAGCGACAGAAATTCCTGGCCCTTGTCTGCCAGTTCTCTTCTGGGACCATCTCATTCTGCTCAAGGGTCTCATAGTATGTTTGTGCTTTTTCTTAAAAGAATGGTGGGAGATAATGAAGTTTCATCAGTGCATACAGCATATAGGAGAGAGTTAAAGTTGAAAGGCCTGAAGGATCAAAGCTCATCCATTTATTTCCTGAGTCATTATATTTAGGCACTGTTTTTTTTCTGTTGGATTCAGTTCTGTGTTCCCTCAGTGTAAAACTGGGATTCCACTTCCTTCCCTCTGAACAAAGCTAAAGACGTTCACCTATCTACTGAATTTGAGTGCAGTAAAATGATTGTACAAGGGGAGCACTGATGTTAAAATACCTCCTCAAAACACAGCAACATTATTAAAAATAATTCCCTTTTTAAAGTGTGTTTGTGAACTCAGTTGATTTATTTAGCTTTGTGTAAAGGGATCTAGGCCATTGTGTGAAAAACGCATGCTTATAATCCCTTTATTACAATGTCCAGGACAAACCAACAGCACTAGATCCATCTGTTGTGCTCTGAAAGACAACTCAACCTCTTACAAGCATGATTTATTGCTTTCACTGTGCTCAATTAACACCAAGGTTACCCTATGTCAATTCACCACCTTATTTATGTACCTCTTCCTCACTAAGAAAATTTGTTTGACACTATTACTGCTAGAAGGACAAAGCCCAGTTCCTGCATTAAGTATGGAGCCAGCTTTGGCAGAAAACAGAGATTCTCTCTCATGACAGTACAAGGAGGTAGGAGCTCTCCTGGAAATTCAGCTGCTGAGATGCCTCCAAGAAGTCTGCTATTCACACCAGCTGAGACACAACAGCAGTGATAAGGAACACAGTTGGATGTATTTCAAAGATACAAACAGGCTCTGGGAGGTCATCCTCCCACTTACCCAAAAAATCCCAAATGAAGACATTCTTGAAGAGTCTGGGTGATTTAAATCCGTGCTGGAACACTTGCTCAAGAGCTGAAACAAGTCCACTTTCTCCACACAGCAGCAGGGTCAGGCTGCCTCTCTGCCAGTACACACAGAAAACACACACACACTCAGCATCTCAGTTTGGGACTCAGGGACACAAGTCTCCCATTAAGTTTTTAAATAAACAGATGCCTAAATCTGCTGTCAAACAGTGACCCCAGGCAGGATGGCCCAGTTCTCACAAGTCCTGAGCATTCAAAAATTGACTGACTTCTCTAAGAATAAAGCCAAGGAAAGCATTGTCAGGGCCTCATCATCATCAAATGAAGCCTCAAGCAGTCTGCCAATTAATGAGCAGGTTTTACTTATAATAATGATCACTACAGAAAACTAGAAAAGTATTTTCCTCTTTTTTTAAGTAACAGAGATCACAGATCCAGTGTAGCAGGTGCCTCTGATTGCTCATCAACAAAAACAACATTTAATGCTCAGTAAAAAACAAAGTCCTTCTTCAGCACTTGATGGTTAATTCTATTTTGCAAAACCAGTCCATGACGACTTGAGATCATTATCAATGTGATCATTAACTAGAATTACACTGTATATTAATCTGTCATGCCATAATGAACTTAGAAGTCAGGTGCTATAGGAATGGGAGGACCTATTTGCAAAAAATTCCTGTTGAGAGCCATCCATACAGAGCCAGCACTGCTCTACACCTCACAAGGGCTGGACTGGGATGATTTGACAGGGGTATGCTACTTAGGTTTGTTTCAGAAAAATCACTGCTCTGTCAGCTGATTACATGAGTAATGCAAAAGAGACTTTAAGAGCACTTCTGCTTCACTTGCTTGGGTGATGTGGGTGTTTTCAGGGTGGTCTTCTTTGTTTCTTTCCTTTTTTTTTAAAGTGGCCCATGGGTTTTCATGTTTTAAGTAGCAAAGATAATGCAAAACAGACATTAAAAAACCTACTTAGAACTCGATGCAGATGTAAAATGTCAGTTAATTCAGAACAAACAAAACAGGAGGCACTGTTCTTGACAGTGTATGGGTAGAATCCTCGGCAGAACTTGACTAATAACACAATTTCCAATACCAGAATGTTAACATTTAATTTAACAGAATGCTCCAGTTAGCAGCAAAAGAGAGGTGTGTGAGGCTGTACTACCTCAGTATCTCATTTTTGGTCCACTAAAGGAGTTTTCAAGCACATGGCTGCTCATTCAGTTTAGTTATTTCTGCTATATATTCTCTCATGTTTACTAATCAGAGTTTTAGGACAGGAGTGCCATTACACAGACAATAACCTCTCACCTCCTTCTCTGGCTTGTGGAAATGCTTGACAATACCATTAACAGCTTCCCCAATAGCTTCTTGTATCTGACCAGTATTTAACTCTGCAAAATACAAAAATATATCCAGTTACAGCTTCAGAAATTGTACCTGTGTGTGAGGGTTATGGCCTAACAAAACACAGGAGAGGAGCATGAACCAGTATAATTTATGTATTGTTGAAGAGGTAGAAACAGAGATGGTTTGGTTTTAAATTGAAATTAACACTTCAAAACAAGTGTTTCAAAACAGTGGAAAGGGTTTTTACATATTATGTGAGTTTTCAGACCAGGACCCAAAGCTAAGGAAATGAGCTGTGCTTTGTTTAGGACTAGCAGATCTGGGCATCCTGGAAACACTTCCTGAGGTTGCTTCACTGCAAACCCAAGCACTGCTGGGAACAAAGTAGCCACCTGATTTGTCAGGAGTAAGACAACCACAGAACCCTGATCTCAATAGAAAAAAATAGAGAAGGCCATGAATAGAAGCCACTAGCAAGTTTTTTCATCCATGAAGGACAGACAGAGACAAGGCCACAAATTTCTACCTTCCTCCACAGCATTCATTCCACAGGTGAAGGACAAAAATACAAAAAACACCACTAGGGCAGCTAAGCACTGGACAAGGAGTGCAGAGACATCTGCCATCCTTGCAGACTTTCCAAACTTAAACAGACAGTACAGGTTACTTGGGATTGTAATTTGGAAGTTAGCTGGAGTTCAAGCAGGACACTCGGCTGAGTTTCACAGGTCCTCTCCAAACTCCAGGGCTGTTTGCAAGCCCTCAGGTGATGATGCAGAACAGGACAGGACAAGACAACCCCCAGCACTCACTTGGCTTATTGTTTGGTGAGATAGTGACAAATCTCCTGATCATGCTCGGAGACTGCTGCAGGGGCGGGGTTCGGCACTGCCGCTCATCAGCCTCGGTGTGGGAAGTCAGCAACTCTCCCACCAGGATCCTCTCTAAGCTGCCATCATCCATTCCCTTCCCAAGCCACCTTCCACAGGGAAACCTAAGAACACCAAGGAGATAAATACATGGCTCAACCCAGATTCAATTCCATGCCAAAGACTTTCAACTGCAGTTGCCTAAAGCCCAAATCCTGCTAGCGTAGTTATTAGAAAGACTTCGTTCATCCAGCAACAAAGTCTTGGCTTTGGCTTTTGCCAGCACAGGCAGCAAAAATAAAACAGCTTTTCAGTTCCAAGTTTTGTGCTGAGTGCTGCAGTAAATGATCCATCCACAAAGCAGATTTTGCTTGAGTCCCATATGTAGCACGTGATTTGAGGAAAAATGGGTAAAAGGGGAAATCCTACTACGCCCCATAGATGGGTTAAGAAATACAATGAATATGCTACATAGCGGGCCAGCTGCAAAACAACCCCACAACCCAAACACATGCTTAAATGCCAAAACACCAATACTTCTGCTGAATTGGGGTATTAAATCAGACACTAGAAAGCACACATGCTCATTTGCTCATTATCACTTTCTCTGAACCAATGTTGATGTCAGTTTAATCAGCTTAATTGGAAAACTGAACAGCATCCAAAAATAGAATCTTTCCTCTTCATTTAATTACAAATGAACTGGCATGGAGAGCTGACTGGTGGACTTACCCATCAATGTGACATCAACATGAGCCTGACAGTTTCTCTAAACAAAGGACAGAGCATCAAACTATGCTGTACCTAACACAAATAAACCTAATTCTCACTGCAAATTTCATTCCTTTACTTTCCCCATGTAAACACAGGTTTCCAACACTCATAAGCCCTTGTGCTCCAGCTTGTGTCCAAAGGTGACTCTAACACCTAGAGCACCCAGGCCTAATATAAAATACCACCTGTATTTGATAAGCAGCAAGCTCTGACTTGCTCTTTCTTCCTTGGGCTCAAGGCAAATTATTTCTAAGATGCACAACAGTCAACTCATCCTCTCCACCAACAGTCTGATGTGAGACATGAACATCTGCAAACTGCAGCCCTGTTTGAATTTGTAAGAACCACAACTTGTTTAATGCCAGAAGCCAAATGATCTTTCTGTGCCTTCAGGTCGAGGCAACTGCAGACACAGAGTCCCAGGAGATCAGACCTTTCTAATCAAACAAGCCCTACTGTGCCAGCTCCCTGCAGAAATTCTACTTACCCCACATGAAATGTCAGGATGATACTTACTTGTAAGTATGCCCTGTTATTTCATTTCTGACCATAACATATTCCACAAGCCACTTGGCATACAGCCCTGAATTATCATGTCCTATTTGCACTGTGGTCAGTTTTCCCAGGTTCTGGCACTGCAAATTAAACAAAAGTTTGTCAGAGGAAACTGAAACAAAGCAGCATGTTGGGGGAGTACACTATTACAGAATATGCTCAAACAGAAACTCAGAAATGTGGTTCCTGTTTCTGACTGCATGACTGGTTCTGGGCTTTTTAGTGGTAGGCTGCTTTACTTGTTTCTGTTGGTTTGCTTGTTTTGTTAAATACTATTTTGATCAGCATAGAGAACATCAGCTGAACTGGATTTTTCAATTAAATTTTATCCAATGCACACAACACACATGCAAAAATCAGAGCAGAATCACTTCTTTGTTTTCCAACAGAAGAGGGTATGACACCTCCCACAGTTGTAACATAAAGACAGTCTTGTCTATCCCTTGCACTAAGGAATTGTCAGTCATTTTGCTCTGCATGTCATTAAATACAGGTTAAATGTGCTACACACAGGCACAAAGTATCTGTGACTAACCACAAAGGTATGAAACGTATGGCAAGGTGGTACAGCAAGGGGAGAATTTAAAACTTCACAAACAGAACATCCAAATCAGGTTTTATATCAATACAACCTCAAAAGTCATTTCTAATAGATTCCTGGGAATCTGCAGGACTCCTGTTTCACCCAGTTCTCCCGAAATACAGATCCAAGGATTGGCTGTGAACATTGAGCCACCAAGTTTCTTGCTGGGAACAATCAATATATGGTATGGTATCACTGCAAACACAAAAGAAATAACACTTCAAAAATTAAGAAGGATAATTATGTAACCTCTTTAGTCAAGAGAGGGGCAAAAGGTAAGTCATAAAACAGCATTGCAGTACCATGAAATGTTAAAACAACATCAGACATCCTATTTAATCATGCTGACACTTGCACACTAAGCACTGACTGACAATGGGGAAGTATACACATACACAGCAATCACTAAGAAACAGAGCTGACAGCAGAAGTGTCAAATGAAGAAAGAAATTTGGATGGAATAATGCCTTCTTATGGGTATAATCAGCCTTTATTTACCAACCTCAAAACATGGCACGAAGATGGTTACTTATCCTCAGCTTAGTGACAGCAAGTAAAGACATGGTATTCCTGTACTCAGGACACTGCACAGCTCCCCCAGGTCCCATTCAGGTACTAACTGCAGCCTTTCTTTACAGGCCTGGACAGCAGCAGCATTCACTACCATGGCTGAACAAATTCTGATAGAATACAGCATAATCCTGCAAATTTCTCTGTGCCATGTTGCTCTTAGTTATGCTAACTTTAGGACTTACCAATTTTTGAAAGAACAAGCAATTTTTTCCCTTCTAAAGAGCACCACATGTGCTCAAATGCTTTCTGGTCCCCTGGTTTACCTGTGGGTAATTCAACATGTATCACCTGAGCTGCAGCCCCTCCTCTGACTCACAAAGCATATGCTCTTCCACCACCCAGCATCTCCTGCACAGCCCTCTGTTAACCAACCTTTTATAATAAAATCCAGTGCTCTGAATGGTCACTGTGTTTCTTGCCTGTCTGCCCTTCTTTTATAGTGCATAAGCAGATTACAGTCAGGGCTTTTCAGCTGAGGCATTTAACGCATTTCTCCCTCAGTGTCTCCTCAGCTGTCAGTGCCCTCAAGAAAGCATCTGGTGGTTGGATTTCCTTAAAAGCCTGATGCTTGTAGCATTTAAGAATGAATTAAAATGTTTCCCTTTTAATTTCTGTGCTGATAGTCCTAAAGTAAGTGACAGTTTAACTGCATCCAGCAGACCAGATTTTCACATTATCCAGAACTTGCCCATAAGACCAAAAGCTGTTTTGCTTGGATGTCTGTTTGCTTTCTCTTTCATACACACAAGCATCAATCACAATGCACCACCAAGGGTAGTCCTTTCACATACCCCACCCCCAATTTTATAAGCCTTGCTTAAGTCTTTCCTTGTTTTGCCTTCCCAGCAAGGTTCTGTGGCAGCAGGCACACAGATCTTTGAGAACTCTGTAACACAATTAAGCATCTACAATAGCTTAAAAGTTTCTCTAGGGTATCTTTTTAACAACTAGGAGAAAAAAAATGTGTTGAGGAGTTCTGATGCAGCCCTCAATGGGCATTTCATTGCTACCCCAAACCCAGAGACAGACATGCAGCAAAGTAGCCTGAGAACAAAACAGGAAAGGATTTTTTTCTTTTAATTGCCAGCATGCATTAATATTCTTACCTTGATAGTGAACAATCCATACTTTGCTTGTTTAGTATCATGCAAACAAGCCCACCACAAAATTTTCAGCTGAGAACTCACCCCCAACTAAAATTATTAGAGCTGTGTATTTTACCAAGTTAGAAACAAAAGTGACAGGGAGAGAAACTCCTGCCCACCGGAGAAGATCATGGAAACAGCAATACAGCACACACAGATGGATCCCAGGGAAAAAAAAGCAGAACAATTACATTAGGGCATGTTGCTCTGAGCTGTTTAGAATTTTGGACAAGAACTCAACCAAATCTGGAAATCAGAGCTGCAGGGTTAGCAAATACTTACAGATTGTTGTGAAAACATTGGTAAAGCAAAAGTAATCAACAGCATTGAATGACAGGAGATGATACAAGAACTGTTCTTTCTCATCATCGCAGCGGAGGAACGCGTAACGCTTGTAGAGTTTTCTGACAAAGCAAAACACATAATCTGTCACAGTAACAAGATGCTTTCAGTGAAATGTTTTCTATTGTGCAAATTCATTAGGTACACTATGAATAACGGGCAAGCAATTACACATGAGAAGTGATACTGGGAGAGTCAAGAGTATTCAATGTGCCAGGATACGCTGACTCTCTGCAAGGCTGATATCTCCAAAGTGCAACAGTCCAGTTCTCACTATCTTTCCCCCCCTCCAATACAAGGTTTGGTCTAAGATCTTCTCCCACCCAAAACCACCCCAAAATGGAAGAAGAAATTTTGCGCTTTCTTGAAAGAAATTCTGACTTTTGGCCATGTAAAATGACAGAACTGAAGTAAAGAGCGCAGAGAGTGCCATGGGAGAGTTCTCCAGCACATGATGTATGACAGAAGACTGTTCTTAAAGACTTAATGCAAAAACCGGGGCTATCTGCTTGTATTTGGCTATAAGTAATAACCCAGGGCCTACAACAAGCTGCACACTAATCCAGGCAATAGCTTCAGTGTTGATAGTACACAGCTCCTGACATAACCAAAATGGTAAGCACACAAAGGTAGAAACCAATAAATAATACCAGTGTTGGGAATAATCATAAAAGAAGAGCATGCCAAAATGTATCAAAATCCAACTGATGCTACAGGAATATCCAAACCCTCATGAATGCAGGAATTAGGTATTAGAAATGCTGACACAGCCATGTTGTTCCTTCCAGGAGGGCATCCTGGTAACTCCCCCCAGTTTCAGGTATCAATTTACAAAAAAGTCAGCAAGTCACAAGACAGAAACTTGCAAAACAAATCAATGATAATCAACATAATCAGGCATGTTCTCACTTACATAACAAACCTAACACTAGAGACTGACAGGAAATGTTCAATGAAAATAAAGAGACTGAGCCTTAAATTAACCTAACCTGCCTGTAGTCACAAGAGTGGCAAAGCCACAGAAGTCTCAAAGGTGCCCACGTCTGTGTTTCATTTGAATAATCTGAATCACCTGTTTGACAGCCTGTCAGGGTATGTGCTGTCCTGTCTCCTCAAAGGGTAAGGTTTTTCAGTTTCCCTGGGCACATAAAGGTCTCAGGACGGTGAGGCCACATGATTTCTTCCTGTTCCCTAACTCTAGTCCCTTTGCAGACTAGAAAGAAACCAAACATGTTACATTTTCCTTATATTTGCTAATAAATGTCAAGTAAAGAGAATGGGATAATTAAAATATTTAACAGCTGCTTCAAAAAAGAACAACACACAATCTTGTTAACTGTAAAATGGCAGAAGTTGCACCATTACTTTTAGTACCTCACTGAACTCAGCACTGCTTCCTCTAAAAACAAGTGGGGCATGCTTTCAAACCAACTGCCTAGAACAGCTCTCTAAGTAGGCTATCTAAATATGCAGCACAAAGCACACGAGATTATAGAGAATTGATGTCATCCTGTACAAGTAGCTCCCTTGCTTGTCATTTTCATTTTAAACATACTTTTGTTGCAGTCTCCCTCTGTTCTAGAGAATCAGAAGCTGCCTGACAGATGAACAGTACACTGGCCAGTGTTAAAAGAGGTTTTTTTCTTCTCTTTTGTGGGGGGGACATGGAGTGTGGTGGTGTGTGGAAAGTCCCCTCACAGCACTTGCTCTGCATGGGACAAGCACTGCTAAATTTAACCTGATCTGAACTGTTGACTTCACTAGAGAGGCTTAACCTTAATTTGGAGATACAGGTAGATTTATCAGCTGTCCTCACTCTGTCCTTCAGCTTTTCTTTGTTCACTGAAGGCCACAGCTTCATCAGAAAGTCCAACATAATACAAGACAAGGCAAATCTCAAATAATTAGCTATTGGGGTCCAGGGGGACTGGGGAAGAAATTCCTTGGAAGGTGGTGAATGGAAGGAGAGGAAAGGAAGAGCAGACAGCATAGGTTAAGCTGTCTCCAGAAAGCAGTCTTCCATTAAAGCTAATGACAATTACTATGGCTTTGATTTCCACACTAAACACTGAACGTAACTATTACAGAAGCAATTCACCTTATGTTCTTAAGCAGGCTATAAAGGTAAAAATGTATGTGAAGAACGCCAGCATTGAACCCTAATTCCCAAACAGCTCACATGCTTGGAAGGCCAGTTTGTTCCATGCCTTCTGCACACTGCTAAGCAGATGCAAGAATAGGCACACCTGGATTTTTGAAACCAAACAATTACATAGATTTTAATTCTTTTAAAAGCTTTGCCCAAGATAAACCATCTTACTTTGTGAGTTCATGATCTGAAAGCAACTGTTTCAGATGCCTAGAAAGCAACTTCTTTTCCATAGAGAGGCGAACCCAGGCTCTGGCCTTGCCAACATCTGTTTTGATCTCACTTATGTTCTGGATATGCCTGGAAAAAAAGAAAAAGAAAAAGACATGCTTGGTATTGTCAAAGCATGACAGTCCTTTTGAACCAAGCTCAGCTGAAGTTTTGCAAAGAACACAAAATATCAGGTAAATTAAAGGAAAAAGAAACATAATCACCTTAATATTCAGGACAATAAAAAATTCCCTGCAATCCAGCTCAAAAAGAATAAGAGCCTGAAAAGGAAATATCTGCAATGCAGTGCCCTATTTACAAAATTCTAAACCAGGCCCATTGTCTCACATGATTTAGGACTCATTCTGGACCTTATCGCTGCAGTATTTATGGCTGAATGCTTTGGAAAATTAAATACTGGTTTTGCATGCTCAGTAGAAGCTTTTCTTGCACACAAGACACAAATGGTATATTTTAATAAGGCAAGCAAATCCTCAATTCACTCCTCCTGACTGAAAAAAGTGGATGCTGGTAAGGAAAAAGAAGGAAAAGAAAATTCCTGTCAAGGTTGTTTTAGAAGTTCTGCACATTGCTTTTTCAATGTACTGAAAGGAAGGAATTGGGCAGAAGTTGTAGTTTTATTCACAGTACAGTATTGAATGTTAGATAAACCCATTCTTTAGATCAAACAAGTTCTTTAAACTGCTTTCTTCCCTGAAAAACAAGAATGGTCTCAGAACTACACAACCAACTCAGCAATGACTGGGAAAACACAAACACTCTACCCACACCTCTGTGGAAATAAACCAAACACACAAAACATTAAAAATATGAAAACTCTGTCATGATATTATCCTAAGTTAATACCTCTGACCATATAAAACCTCCTCAGTATGAACCCTGTTTCTGTGAAGGTCAGTGAAAACGTTGTACTAACTCCTTTGA
>NW_008236766.1:1311313-1337674 GCF_000691975.1 Corvus brachyrhynchos
GTTCCTTCCCCACAGCCCCCTCCTGCTGCATGAAACACAAGCTTTTCTGCATGGTGCACAGCATACACAGAAACAAGTGTGCAAATCTCAGGGGGTTTCTGGGTTGTGTGACACTTCAAACTCACCTCATATCCTGGATGAGAGAGATTCTAAGAGGTGACATGGCTGGACTTGTATCAGACTTTCGCCTTTCTGAATCAAGAAGTATTCCTAGATTCAGAAGAAAACAGTTTCTTGTTAGCAGAAATCCATCTAAAGATTTTTAAACCAATATAAAAAAGAAGGTGAATTAACACCAATTTGCACACCTGTATTACTGGTGACTCTGTGAAGACACTGTACTGTATTTCCACTCCAAATGACATGAAAATCTAATATGCTACACAGATGGTTATACAGATCAGCACACACTGAGCACCAACACATTAATGAGCTTAGATTCAGCTGAAATTGGTACGACATCAAATGGCTTAAGACATACAATAATCAAGCATTATTTTCTAAACACTACCCTGTTTTCTTGCTGTGTAGTAACACTGACTGCCACTGTTGACACCAGAAAACAGTTTTATATAGGTTGTACTCAGTACACCACACATCCTGTGCTTACTGAGCTATTACTTTGCACACTCCTGTAACACCACTACTTTTTAAATACATTTTGAGGTTTTCAAGCAATATTGTTACTCTTATCCTTCAAATTCCACTCCAGAATGAAGTTATATGAACTAAGTGGCATTCAGGAGACCTTAAAATTTCCAAATCTATGGTTTTGATTGCTTACAGGATCTTGTGCATGTTACTAATGCTCATCTCTTTGCTTACAGCAGCTTCAAATAAAAAATAAAAGGCACCCACTGCCTCCCCCAAACCTATTGTTCTCTACAATCCTATGCCCCCGCCTGACACAAGAATTACTGTTTAAAAATTACATTAATAATCCTAGAAACATATTATCAGTAGATCTTATGTGCAATATTACTTCTACTGCAACACTTGATGTAACAAAAATTAAAATATATTTCTTCAGTTTATGTTTTTAACAATAAGCCTCCTGTTCAGTTGTTTTTCAAGCCATAATGTAAAACCTCAGGGTGTACAGCACAATTTTATGTGCTTACACTTGTTTTCCACCCCCACCCATAACATCATTTGCCCTGGCAGTCATGCAGGGCCTGTGTGTCACATGGAGGATGATGGACCAGAGCAATCCATTTTAAAGCCTATCTCTGAGGCATCAGCTGTTTCCAGTTCCTGACTACCATGGTAGTCAGGTCCCAGACCCAAACAAGTAGGCTCAATACAAACCAGTTTATTTTTCATAAAATATATTGAGACAACACACCAGGCCCGTATTAAACTTGTAGCAGCCACAACACTTGATTCAGTTCTACTGAGTGAAGGGTATTTCCAAGGGAAAAAAACTCTGCATGATGTAAATCTGCAGGCAGCTCTTATTCACTGCTTTTAATCATCTTCTTCCAGCAGATGCCAATCTTACCTGAGGTACTGAAGCTGCCTGATGTGGTTCTTCTCTGTCTGTTTTCTAGGTAATGTAACAGATGAGACCACAAAGCAGACTTTCCCTAAAATTAAAAAATATTAGTTAAGGAAATCACTACCAGCTGAATAAAAAAGTTTAAATCATCATTGAAAGTATCAGCCATGACAAAAACTTGCTTTAAAGATGTTTCTCCCTATAAACTCGATGGTAAAAACCAAAAATAAGACAAGTTGGAGGTGCTTGGGAGCTGTAAAGAGGCTGAGAAGGAAAAGCCAGAGTCAGACTATTGGGATCTAATGATTCTGGTAACAGGAAAAAGTTAATGGAACTTCTTTCCTCATAGTTCATTACCATGACAAGAAAACATTCCAAGGCTTGTAAAACACTGTGTACAAGTGGAGTTTGAAATCTGAGACTGTAACCTGTCCTGTGTGTCTCTCCCTGCCTGCCTCTCCAGCAGTGAAATGCCAAGAGACATGGAGCCAGCCTGAGCAAGACATACCCAGGCCAAGTCCTGCTCCCCTCAGGATAATTCAGGGCTACAGATAAAAGCTGCCCATTTTTAGAATCTCAAAAGATTCCCCTCAATTTCATCAGGCAAAGCACCTGGACAATCACAAACACAGTAAGATATCCCAAAACATAAGCAGGACAGTGAAAGTTTATCAGCAAAAATACCCCAGTTCTACACATTGTAAAGCCAACTTAAAAGTTAGAATTTGGGATGTAGTATTTAGGTCAAGATAAATCCATTAATGATGTTAAAAGGTGCATCTTGCTCATTATGTTGCTTTCTTAAACCCCTGGTGGCTTAAAGCAGAGAGCAAGAAAATCTTTCACTGGGAAACTATAAAGATTCTTGGATTCGCCATAAAATATTTCACATAATAAACCAAAAGATTGCAAACCTGCAGAAAAGCAGCAGTAAGCAAACAGGGGCTCTCCAGCACAGCAACTGGAATTACTTACAGATAATAAGTATTACTTACCATCTTCCTAAATTATTGTATTAACCTGATCCCAGTAAAGATCTAGCAACTCTGCATTTCAGAAAAGCTGTCATATCACAAGGCCATATTTTTATTTACAGCTTTGCAGAAAGAAACCATGACTGTAAAGCAAGTTGTCAATTCTGCACTATCAATTTCATCTAAAATTATCTAAGTGCCCTCCCAGAGGTGCAGTAATGACGGTTTATCTTTACATTCATTTTTTTTAAAAACTGTATTTAAAAATCTCTAAGCACTTCCATCCTATAGTTCCCTACAGTTGACATAAAGAACTATTAACCATGAGGGATTATTCCAGAAGTGGCATGCCTCCAGAAGAATAAATCCTAGAGTGTCTGTAACATCTGTGCTGACAGAAATCTATTAAAAATATGCATTCAGTGGTGAGGATATGAAAATCCATTGTGTTTTGTGTGTACCTGACAGATCCAACATGGAAAGCCAAAACTGCAAGTCTTATGATAAACAGATAAAAAAGAGCATGAAAAAATCAACCAGCAAAGAGTTACATCCAAAACTGTCCTTCTCCCAATAAACACACACATGCACACACAGTCTAGTGCTCAGCAACCAGCTGCCATGGCAAGGAGAACTGCAACAGATCACAGAAAAGCAGCAACAAAGGATCCTGCAGCAAACTGATGTCAACAACCATGATGAACGTGAGAACTCATGCAGTGTCTGCCCGCTCCTTCACCACCGTGGAACTCTCCTTTAACTTCACCAAATAGCAATGATGATGCAAGCTGGATCTATAAGGGGAAGGAAGACAGCCTAAGGAAAGCAGTGGGACAGAGAATGGGCAAGGGAATAACCAAGGCCTTCTGAAAGTCCAGACTACTTCAGTCATTAGATCCTACATCACAACTCCCCTGCATTGCTCGGGACAACGGAAGGCATGGATTCCCTCTGCACGTGGAAAAATCAGTAGGTAGCTAATGTAGGACTACTGGGGTTCATCAGCAGGGAGGAGGTAAAAGCAGGGATTGGTGGAAGGAAAGCCATCCTCATTACTATGGTCAGTTGAGAAAGAAGAGTCTCCCCTGGCTCGTTATTGAAAAGTAAAATAAAATCGATGTATGAAACAGCAGGCTTTTGCATATTTCATAAAGGCCAGAGCACACAGAGAACTGGTGGTGCTTTTTTATTCTTTATTTTCTTAAGCTCTGGATCATACTATGAGATACACTGCACTTCCTCCATCAGGCCTCTGTTCTATTCCAGCACTCTATTTATTCCACCATTCAGCACTGTTTGCTAACATCTGCAATCAATCCAAAGCATTAACCTTATGAAGGGTTGGCCGTCTGGTGGTCTGAAAGGCCCAAATCTGGGTTGAAGCAGAGTATACTGATGCTCTGTCTTCTAAGACGAAAGCAGTACAGCTTCTATCCTAAGTGATATACAAGAGGGAAGGGAGAGAATCACATGATAAATCTTCACATAGAAAACTGTTGTATAGTTTGAAGGAGAGCAGATTTAAACACTGGTGTTTGGGTGCTGGGAACAGAGATACTGGATTACAGTTGTCTGGATCATGAACATATATTCTTAAAAAAAAAAGAAGTTATAATCTTCTCCATCCTTGCTACTCCTTTGTACAAGGGAGGAGTAAAGTTGGTAAAGGCCCTCCAAACTCCATCTTGTCCCACAAGTGACTCCAAATAGAAGAGCACAACAAACAATTATTAATTTCATACAAAACCCCAACACCTCTAGCTAGTGATCTCATAATCATAATTTAAGTACTACTACATCACTCAGGAAGAACCAAAACAGCAAGACTTTTACTTTGAAGTATTAAATTATTCTTCAGGAAAACAATTCCCTCCTCCCACTGACAGCACCTTTAGGATATGCTGCCTTGTAGCCTATGCAACTTCATTAACAAAAATATTAAGAACACAGCAACGATTTTTTACCATCCTATTTAAAAAACCCACCAATCCAAATGAAAACCCCAGGTTAAATGGAGAGTCTTCCAAGAAGCCATCTGTGGAACACATCTACAGGTACACTTGCACATATCCCACAACATGGAGACAGACGGGGGGCACAAACTGACATAAAAAGGACTGGGGGACACACGAGTATTTTAACACATCTACAGACACACTAAAGGTGTCCTCTGAAGGCAGAGAGAGGAAGAGCATAACACAACTTCAGGAAAGTGTGCTCTGCAATGTACAGGAATATTTATTCCTCACCTGTTTGACTTGCAGACCGTGGCTCCATATCCTTTCTAAGAGGTCACACAGACTGGCTATCAGAGTGTTCTCTTCCACTCCTGTGATATTCACTTCACCATGACCAAGCTCCACAGCTTCTCGACCCATTTTCTCAACCAACATCCTCTTAGTCTCAAAAAAGACAAAGCAAAAGAGAACTAAGTCTCTCCCAGGAATTTCCAAGATCACTTCCACTTGTTAAACAACAAGGAAGCACATGATAACAAAGATTTGGCAGTATAACTGGCTGTGCTGATATTTCTGGCACTAGTGCAGAATTGCTGTTCTTTTATCCCCGGTTTTCAAGCCAGGACAGCACCAGTGCTGATCTTCTGTTTTCTCAAAAAGGGTTTGCAAATGGGTACATCATCCTCCACAGAGTAATCCCAACAAAGGGCACAGCAGGTGACACATTGACAAGCTGGGTGCCCAGCAGCAAGGCCAAGAAAACACAGGTCTTGGGTGGTTTTGAAGCCTGGTAAGTGCTGGATGCCCTCCCCAAGAGCTGGGCACTTTGTCCACCTCCTCCCAGGGGAGGTGAATGAGCCCAAGTGCTTCCAAGTAGCACGGGTATGTCATTCCTGGGAGATGCTGTTCTGCCAGAAGGACATTTAGATTAAACCAAACCCATTCTGGAGTGCACCTCTTGAGCTTCCCCAGGAGCCACAATCTCCTAAATTGTGCACAATTTCATACTGGTCAACAAAGCTTTCACCAGCTCTTAAAGTGCAGTCTTCCAGTCCTATTATATTCATCATACAGCCAACTGGAGGAAAAAATGGTGAGGGAATCAGTTCCACTCATCTCTTACACATTTTTTCATCTTTGTCCCTATTCTAGACTCGCTTTCAAATGAGTAATACTCCCTTAAGCACCTCTGCACCGTCTTGGTTGAGATGAAGTCCAAGTTAGTCCCTAGCTGCTTCTCCCCCTCACTCCAGCAATTTCTCACTGTGAAAGAGCCAAGTCTATCTTCAAGAATTTTCACCACCTAATGAACCCCTGTTAAGGGATGAGGATTATTTGGACAGTTCCATAAAGTGACATCAGAAGTATAAGCACATATGAAATAGAGTTTTATAAAAAGTTGTAGATAATTGCTATAGTACCTCCACTGACTTCAGGCAAGAATGTGTCTATTTCATAATTATTCTCCTTGCTGTATTTTTATAAACATTAACATTTATTTCAGATTAATATGTTGTCAAACATATACTGGTGAAGTATGTCTACAAATTAATGCCAAATTTCTTTGTTCAGTGCTTAAAAACTTACACCTCAGAAATGTATTAATTCCTTTAGTTATGAGAAAAGCTGTTGTATTTTCACCACAACCCTCTATTTGGACTATTCACTCCTGTTGAATAGTAGTACTGTCTCAGTTATAACTGAAATGAGCTGTAATAGACTTGGGCAGCGGGATGGTAAAGACCCTTCAGAATATTCAATCTCTATCATAAATCTGCTTGATAAAGTTTCTGCTCTTTGCAGAATTTCTGAATACATTCTCTCTTCATTAATTTCTCACCACCATGCAAAAATCCTTACAGGGATAAAGCAGAAACAGATGGTAGAAAAGTGGGGGGGTGGGGGGGGGGGAAAAAAAAGCATTCCTTCAACAGGCCTTCGACAAACTTCCAGTTTGTTTGTGCAATTACTGACGGAGAGAGGTTAGAGAGTTTGGGCTGCCGAATGGTGCTGCCCAGATTCCTGGCTTCTTGGATGTACTTCTGGATTGGGGAAGAAAATGGACAAACACAGAAAAAAGTGTAAGTGAGACTCCTTGGCCAAGAGAAAAGGGTAAACTTATGTTTATAACACACACCACTGGAGTGAGGAGGAAAGGATCACATCCTCTTTCAGAAAAAGCCACTTTTTATATCCAGCATTATTTAGGGCTGAGACACTTGAAGTACTATTTCTCCAGAGGTCAAATCCCCATTTATATAGTCTATACAGTATGAGAACACACGTTGCTGTATTACAAAAACACAACACAAACTGCCAAGGATATTTAGATGCATAGAGATTCAACTACTCCCTCCACCACTGACAATTGTCTTCTTATTTTTTCATTTAAATGAAAATTTGCAAAAACTACCCAGACCAAGACTATTCAAGTGGCAGACTGGTCTATGTGGGGACTGCAAGCAAACTTTGCTCTTTCAGGAAGCAGCTGCAAAATGCAAATTATAACAACATCTCTCAGCTGTGAACCAGCTGCATTTTTCAGGAAAATAATTTCCTGAACCCACTCTACTCGAAAGAGCTCTTCTGCTCCTATTACTGCCATCAAGGAGTTGCCATTGTTTTCACCCCAGAGACAAGAGTGATATAACAAGTATTTTGGAAGTCAGGTGATCACTGGTTGATTGGGGCACAGCTAACTGAGAATTAGTGACAGAGAGAAAGTCCTCTACAGGCACTGATGGAATACTCAGGGTTAGTACATAGTTCAAATTAACAGGAAACCTCTCTAGCTTACACTGAAATAATGACCAACTGAGATGTCAATGAATAGATTTGTCAAACATGACAGAGAGGGAAAACTCCACCTTCTCCACTGGCCTTGCACTAAAGAGCTATGATATATACATTTAATTATGCATCTTTATCCAGAACTATGATTACAGTCATATTGTGCATTGGACATACCAGATAATGCTCTGACACAGATTTTATAGAGGGCATGAAGGGCCAATCATGCTGGTCCCAGTCTAAACATAACTGCAACTGAAGCTCTGACATGGAAAAGTCCAGGTGCTGGCAGGATAAGGTGGTAGCAAAAAGCCAAGCAGATATAAAGTGAAAGTGGTAAGCACATATGAAGTAATAAAAGCAAGCATGCAAAACAGAAAAAGAAAAGAGTGAAGACATAATACAATGCAGAACTCCCAAGCATTCAACATAAAAATAAATTCGTAAGTAATGAATCTGAAAGGAAAAAAGAAAAGATGGTGTTAAATCAGTGGATTGGTGTAAACTCTGCCCTCCACTGGGCACTAATGTTTGCAATTGTCAAAAGTCTCAACTGCACAGATTTTTGTTGGCTGCCACAAAGCTTCCATTTGTTTAAAACTCCCAACGCTGCAGTTTGACACCTCCTGCCCAGCCTGACCCCAGGGTTCATCTCAGAAGAGCTCCCTCCCCACTCTCAAATTTACTGTGGAAATCTGA
This sequence comes from Corvus brachyrhynchos, assembly GCF_000691975.1. Lineage (NCBI taxonomy): Eukaryota > Metazoa > Chordata > Aves > Passeriformes > Corvidae > Corvus > Corvus brachyrhynchos. The sequence goes on from NW_008236766.1 coordinate 1,319,233, forward strand.
GGTTCACCCAGGAGAAGGGGTCAGCATTCAGTCACCATTATGTCATCAAAAAGGTATAGCACAAACCCCTAAAACACCAGCACCACTACCACAGGCACTTGGTGCCCCCAGCTGAGCATGTATTTCAAAATATTTATTCCTCAGAAATTATTTGCCTTTTGCAACAAAATAACTCCTGTAGGAAATGAGCTTGTGAGGAATCAGTTAAAAAACAAAACAAACAAAAAACCCCAGAGACCAGAGGTAGAGTTTTGCCTTTCTAATTACTTAAGTGATAGCTCAGAAGTTTACATGCTTTAACAACTGTGTTGTTTAGCACAATAATGAGGTTAGAAATCTACTATTCATTTCTGTTACTTCTAAGTAAAAAGCACTTTAGAGTTATCTGAGCATATGGAACATGTCAAAGCCAGAAACTACTCGTAGAGGTATTTTATTATGCAGACATTTTTCTGTTACATGGTTATGGATGACAGAGATGACAGTATAATTCAACAAAATTTTAACAAACCAATAAGTAAATTCCAGAAATCAGTACACTATGAAGGCAATTAAATTCATCACTACCATAAAAGAACAAACTGAACAAACACACTTGTGTTTCACAACACTATCCGAACAGACACAAGACTACTACTACTATAAAATTCAAAATTAAGCTTTTCTAAGGATATTTAACAAGGCAAGAGAATATTGTTTTCAATTAACAACGTGCACGTAAACAAAAGCAAAACTTTGGGGTTACTAAATAAACAAAAAAACTCTAATATTTTGAGCCACTGTTCTTGGAATTACCCATAAATCAACACCTGGTGTTAACAGTGTGCAGTCTGTACCATACGAATCAGAAACTGTACTGAAATTAGTTCACCCAGATCTTTCAAAACCACTTCACCACAAAGAATAACTGTGTCAGCTGCAGGAGCAGTGGTGAGAGATGTTTCAGTTCAGAAGGTGAGTAAATCAGCATCAGACTGTGCTGTGTAAAAGCAGGCAGACACAAACGTGACAGTATGGAGGGGCTTCACATTCTCACCTTAGCAATGAGGCTGTCTGTCAGTTTGTCACCTTAAGACTTTTTTTATGGTCTACAGAAGACACTTAGGCAACTCCAAAAGGCAGTGCTCCTGATTTTAGGATGAAATTAATGCCTCTCTAGAGGTGGGTATCTTTCCTCCATCAAATACACAAAAGAAGCACAGGATGACTAAGTTATTTAGAGATGGGAAATAGATGGCTGAAAACTATTAATTCCCCTCTTCCCACTCATCCCCTTTAACAGAAAAAAAAAAAAAACCAGAACAAGTTGAAATCATGTGATTATATTTTCAGAGAACTCTCCTGTATGTGGGATGAAATAATTTTGTCCTGAGAGGGGGCAAAAAAATGACATAACTCTTATAATAAGAAAACTAAGTATTTTTGGTCTGCTACCTCATTTGTATTAAACACACTTAAGGGAGAGCAGACATGAACTGCAAGTAACTGTCTAGATATTTCATAAAGGTTGCAGAGTGTTTTTCAGGCCATTAGGAAAGAAAAAGAATCAGATCTCTAGAGCTGAGCAATTTTCACCTCTCTCTGGTCATTGTCCAGACGCAGGTGCTCTGTGTGCTGCTTCTGTCTGTCCTTCCGCCTCCACTGAGCAGGAGCGTTCCTCTTTGTCCACCTACACATGGGGGAATATCATTAACCAAATGTCAGGAGTCAGGTGAAGGTCAGAGGCAGTAAGAGGTTTCCAGTTTAGTCTATACTGAACATGTCGACATCAATTACATCAGCCAAACTGCAGCTGCAAATACACACAAAGAATCTCTGGAGAAGAATCCAGTATCGGGCAACCAAAATATTTTAGAGTATTAGATCACATACACTTGGTTTTTATTTTTCCTTTTTTTTTTTTTTTTACAATTCCAGGGACAATTTAAGCCTTGCCTCTCCTCCTTCAAAGTTTTTATAAGAAAATACCCTAAAATATTTGCTAGCTCCTACATGAGATCAAATAAGGGGATCTGCTTTTATATTGACAATAATTATAAGTAACTCAAAACACATCAACTATCATCTCAAACAGAAGATGGCTGTCTTAAGTAAATTTGCTTCAAGAAGCCTAGACTTGAAAAAAAACCCCAGACATAGCAACAACCCCACCCCACACATCTCACCCACATCATCTGATCTGCTCCCACTTGAAAAAAACAAACCCAAAACTGACTTTGTTTTCTAATATCTCTGCCTTAGTGCCATTCTGTAGATCTTGCCAAGATTCAGCACCTGTTGTCTTAGCTTACTCACTTGTTGCTTGCTGGGCCAGTGGATAAAACGTCAGACTGAAGCTTAGGAAAAAATCCAAGCTCATATTTCCCTTGTCCAATTTTCATGTCCAGCAAGTGTGGGTGAACTGCAGTGTGATCTATTTTTGCCAGCCTTAATTCAATAGATTTCTCTGAAATAGTAAGTTAATATTTTTAAAGGTGTTTTAATCAGACATACCTATAATCACGTATCTTCAATTAAAAGCAGATGTCAAATTAAAGGAAGAGGTGGAAGGTTCTTACTGATCAAAGAATGCCACCAAAAGGAGAAAAATGTTTATCTTCCTAAGCTCAAACATCTTTCACACACAGAGAGTGCAGGAACACGCTGAGTTGTACTTTACATTAATTTCATTTCACATCTCAACTTCATAGCAAACATTTAGTCCCCAACTTAAGCTCTACAGCTCTGCTATTTTGATCTTTTTTTTTTTTTTGAGGTTTCAATGCATGAATCATTACTTAATGTAATGTTTACAGCAAACAGCACTGACCAGTTGCACTAATTGTCAAGCAAGTGCCTCGTGGCTCTTACCAGCCTCATCAATGGTTGTGCACTTTTGATACATAGATGTGCGCAGAGTCGGAGTCCTGACATTCAGCAGCCTAATTTTATCCACCCTAGAATCAAAAACTCTCAAAACAGGGTCTTTGTCATCTTCATCATGGCACATAATCTTGTTGTCAATAAAGGATGCAAACATTTGGGTCTCCAGGAATCTCGAGAGGAAAGGCAAGTAAGGTTCAGGCTGATCGGACAAGAAAGAAGCCTAAGACACAAGAAGAGATAAAGTCTTTGGGGGTCTGCAAAGAGAGAGAGAGACACATCCACCAGAAGCACCAATTTTTCTGATCAAGGACATATGAGAGTGCTTTGGTGCCACTTAAAGCCTGGTTTTAATATGCACATCAATTCCATCCCCAAAACAGGCAGTCTATATGAAATTTTCAGCATCGGGACAATCACTTAGTATATAGCACAATAATTAGTACACTGTGATTTTGGCATTTCTTTCATCTGCTACAAATTTCGAGAGAATCCCAGCAAACCACACCAACAGTACTGCAGGTGTGCACATTTGGTACTTCTGGCTGGGCTCACAGCTTGTGAAGTTGTTGGGAATCTTTTCATACAGTTTGGTGGGAATCAGATGAGTGTTTTAGCAGACAGTGCTGCAACATCATCCTCACCCATGTGAACTCTCCCACAGACAAATACCTCATCTCCAGCAAAGAAAACAGTGCAAAATACTATGTTTCTCTACAAAAGAGCTAGGAATACATTTGGTACACATGTACATAAGCATTATTTGGGGTCACGACTTCATTCATTAACATTTTTGGCAATTCCTCTGGTTAAAAGGCAGTTTCCACCAGTAATATTTAACCTTTCTGTAGAGGTTAGCCCTAAAGTGAGGCTTTCTAAGCTATTTTTCTCGAGCAAGCTGTATTTTTCTACAGGATCCTTAAAAGAGTATCTTTATCTCTCCAAGTTTGTATTTGTATATATTTTTCTACATAATATCTAAGACATGACTTTTTTTGGGAACACTGAAATTTAAGGAAGAAATTACCATTTTGACAGCACTGTTTTCCATTTGATGGCCCACTATACAAAGCCTCATGTTTGAACACTGTTTCACCTCTTATGTTGACCTATCTTATTACAACTTACTTTATCAAAGTTTTGCATCTGCTCTCTGTTTGTAAACCAGGATTCCTTGTCCTGACTGGGCTGAATGACAAACACTTCATAATCTGCAAACATTTGTGTGAAGCGGTTGGCAAAAACTTCCCGAATCTGAATGTTCAGCTGGTAAATCTTGAATTCTTCTTCATCACACTGAATTTTAAGATCTTTTTTGCTACTGGTCTCCTCTCGCACCTCCAGCTGAAAAAGGAAGGGAAAACACAAATAATTTGTATTGATGCTTTGTCAGGTATTCCAGGCATACAAGATTTTAATCTGCCATTCAGCTGCTACTCTTCAAGTCAACATTTCAATAGGGAAAAAATATTTCCTGTTTCAACCATTGCAATAAAACAGCAAAATCAAAAAAAAATCTAGACAGAAACCTTTGCCTAGAGAATTTTAGTTTTCATAATAAACCAAAACTTACTTCAGTGCTGTTTGCACTGGAGATGTTTTAAATTTTAAAAGGGTAAATAACAACCACATATATGCCCATGCATGTCACAGACTTAATTTACTTTCTTTTACCCTTCAATCACCTGCATAGGCTTTTTAGAGGATCTTACTACCCCTAAAAACTTGCATATTAGGCAAATCCATACCTGGTGTCAAACAAGTCCAGGTTTAGTACTGTTAAATACAGAGCAGCTTTCAAATGAAGACAGAAATGCACAGTAACAAGAAGCTGTGCATGTCTAGTAGTCAATTCCCTGTAGCCTAAGCCCTTAGCAGTGTAACTCACAATTCACCACTACACATCTCAGAGCAATCTTTAAGAAAAGAAAATGCATTTTCAGTTAAGATGTAGGCTAAATTTTATGAAAAAAGCAGTAAGATTGAGATATTCAATTCATAGGGGGAGAAAAAAAAAAAATCACCAACATTGACAGCCTTCATTCCACAAAGGCTCAAAAAACCCACAGGGGTCTTTCAGGTAGTATATTTTATGCACAAAGGGCCACAATTTAGTTTTTGTTTCACAATTCTTACCACTCAAAAATCCAAATCAGGGTCACCATGAGCTGTGCATGTCCACTTGCTGGGAATGAGACACTCGTGCACTGTACAGCGCTAACCAGAAAAAAGCATCACAGTATCCCTATGGCAAATATATTACATAGGAGCAAAATTATATATAAATTCTACATAGAATGAAAAAGATATCTATAGAACCCAAGACTGGATGGAAACTTCAGGACTATCTAGATGTCAATTTTAGCCGCATAAGTCATTAAAAAGTGGTGCCAATTTAGAGTAGATCTTAAAACCAAAAACAAACAAGGCGAAGTGCTATTTTTAAATACATTATCTTGGCAAAGAAACACTTGGAAAATAGCAAAGGTTTTCCTAGATGCTGCAGGGTTAAATCCCATTCCCTCTCTTCCCTAAGCTTGTCCTTGTCTCTACAGGTGTTCACAAGCTTTGTGAACAGGCTGACAGAAAGTTCTTCCTAGTGAAGACAGACAAACAGCATCTTTGGACCATGACTTGAGACCATCTGCCACTGCAGGACCAGAGAGAGTGCAGATCATTTCATATCTTACCTTTTCTAGACTCACACCTGTTCTTTTAACAAGTGCTTGGAGTCTTGCAATAGTCTCATTTTCCTTTAGCAGCTCATAGGAATTCAGAGGTGATCCTGCTATGTTCCCATTTCTTTTATCAGAAACCAGGTCACATGCTCTGAGGCTCTTCATCTTGGAGGCACTTTCACTGCAGTGCAGGTTTCCCTCAGGTGGAATTCCAAAAGCCATCAATATCTCTGAAATTTCCTGAATGAACTCAAGTTTATTTGGAAACTGGGGTAGGTCTTCTGGCAGCTCGATGAAATGGTTGTCTACATCCACAAAGCACAGGTTAGCCTGGGATTTAATTTAGAACAGGACACCATTACAACATCACTAAGCACATTATTAATCTTTGGGATTTGTGCTTATTTAAAGATTCAAATGCATTTGCATATGTTTGCTTATTTTGTAAGACAGACTTGCCCCAAATATAACTGAACTGGTTGGTTGGCTTTGAAGAATACAACACAAGACTTGTAATTCCAGATCTTTTAAGGAGGTAGCTGAGAAAGAAGACTCATTTTAAAGATATTTGCTATGTACGAAATAGATTATAACATAAATTAGGTACATATGTGTGACTTTAGTCATACATGTACAGCTAAATTTTAACTACAGGATATCTGCAATTCTATTTTTGACATGTTTTTATGTAAGCAGGTGACTGCCTGTTGCTAAGATTATCAGTCCACTTCTCTAAAAGATTTAGCAAATTCCAATCTAAAAGGTGCGCTGATACTGCAAAAGTGCAACGAAGTTTTCTCTTTTTTTGTAAGCAACCTGACAACTAAGGCAATTCTTTGAATGAACAAGTTCGTTTCCAAGGGGAAAAATGAAACTAACTAGTTTCCATTCTGTTTCTCTGTTCCAACCTCCAACTGCTTTACAACCAAAAAGGACCAAGCTGGGGCAAAGAAAAAGAGAAGAAAAACCACCTATGTGGCTTCCACAGCAAGATCAAAAGAAGCTCTGCATCTTTCAAGGTTTACCTCACTCTTCATTTGGCAAGGGGGAAGGTTCCTCTTTTGGCTTCTGCATTACAAAATCTGTATCTAATGGTTTCAAGACATTACATAACTACACACATCACAGCAAGAACCCAAATCATGTGTGAAATCCGCCTGGCAAGTTAAGAACAGAGAAGTAACTTTGCTCTTCTCTAGAAGCATTTCAGTTTTTCCTCACTGCAGAATTAACATGGACTGTCACTATTCTGTTTAACTTTCTCTATACAAAATTCACTCAGATTATGGGGTACTTTCAACATAAATGCATTGCATTATTCTAGGAGCCACACCTGAACTCAGGTCACACTACAGCTTTGCAGCAAAAATATTTATCAGGTCTATGAGAACTAACAGATCTCCAGTTATTTCCAGTATATTTACTATGATTCAGTAAGTGCAGAAGGATGGAAGTACCACCACAATCTAATTGGAAAGAAAGAATTAGAAGAGTTCAACCTCACACAGAATGAATGGTGAATGATCCCAGAAATCAGAGCCACAAACAGTAAGGATAAAGGAGTTCTGGTAGGAATTTGCTGGGGGACTGACTACAGGTAGACTAGAATAAGCTCTGCCTGTCAAGACCTGTCCCATTAAAGTAAACTGTTGTGAAAACATACATTTAGCACTTGTGACAGGTTTCTACAAAACAGAGTTAGGGTGTCAATTGTCCTTAAAACACAAATATCTTATTGAGCTTCAACATTTAAATTGAAAAAAGAATTCTTAAAGCAGAACTCTACTGGACATACTGCACTAGCTTGCATAGTACTAGTCCAATTCATGCTCTGCTACATTACCCATAGTTACAAAGGCAAGCTTCACTCCAGTTCTCTATTTCCTAATGTTATATCATTTTAATGTGGGGATTGATTTCTTATGCTCAAAGGAATGCATATAAAACAGTTTAATATGTCTTGTATAGGTTTGTTACTGGAAATTAAATCACAAATTGAACTAGGTGTTGCAAAAGAATCCAAGGTCAATGAGGAGAATTAACACATTGATTCTCAAACAGTTTCTAGTGCACCTTAGAAAAAGTTTTACTTTTTATGCAGGGCAGGTGTGATTGCTGAAATTTCCCTAATATCAGCACTGCTCCAAGGCAGCAGATGGTGTGTGTGCCCACCAAGCAAGGCAGCCATGGCTGGGCTGGGAATGCACTCTGTGTGCTCCTGGTTCCCATTCAGACAAGCACTCAAAGGGGCATCGTGTGCACAACAATTCTCGTTGCTTCAAGCAAGCACCTGAATTCAGGAGCTTCAGGACTCCCACTATACCCATGGCTCTGTGACAATCAGAAGTCAAGTCAGCTGGTATTTGTCAGAAACACTGTAAGCACTTCAAGACAGGAGAGAAATAAAGCTTTGAAATCAAGCACAATGCCTACCAATCAGTGCTGAGAGAGAAACAAAAAGCATTGAATTTGCCTCAAGCAGTCTGCAAAATGGCAAGACAGACTCAATAAGAAACTCTTCAAACAGTTTAATTGTATTACTTCCTTTTACAACTTTCTTTAATTGATGCCATTCAACTTTCCTTCCTTTTTGGATCAGATTCTGCAAAAAACATCACTCTTGGTTAATAAGCTTGGTTGTACCCACAAAGCACTTGGCCAAAAAGGAATCAAACATTAACCTCACCAATGCAGAAATTCTCATCTTCCCACTGAAATGAAACTTCTTGCCAATGGAAGAAAAAGCCAAATTTAATGCTTGCTAAAATTGCGTATAAATATCTGGGCTAACACCTGGTTAATTCTTCCAATAGGTGAATTTCCCTTCTGCAGGGTTCCTCTCTAAGAGCAATACACACAATTTAAACACTCTGAGCTACTAATCGTGCAACTTGTTATTACATCTCCCAGAAACTGGCCTGTATGGAAACATTAAAGTCAGTGTGCAGCAATACTCTATTTAGAGTGTAAAGAATATTTTCAGGGACACTTTGTAGTTATCTAGTGCCTGGTTAACAACACATAAAATAAGAGGACTACCCAGAGCAGCATAAGCAAAGCTTCCATACACAACTTTAGCCTCTCTTAACTCAGGGAAGCTGAGGTCATCCTCAAGAACTGCATACACACTTCTGAAAAGGCCATGTTCATCAGGGAAACATGGGAACCTGTTTCCCTGGCAATGGCAAAAACATCTCACTGCACAAGCCCTTCCAGAGGTACCAAAACAACATTTTTCTGTAAAAATGAAATCTGAAATAAATAGACCACCAGGAGCAGACATCAGAACAGTAAATATCACTATGTTGCTACACTATAGATCCAACAGAATGGAATACCAGCAAGGATAGAGGGGTCCCCTCCTTAAAAACTAAGAAAAATTACAATGCACTTATTATTTATGAAATCATGGTCATCCAAAGCATTTTGCATGCTAGGAACTGGGCAAGTAAAATAGAGGAGAATAAAGCAGAAAAATAAAGGAGTTCTTTGGCCACAAGGGTTTAGTTATTTTGTCTCTGGAGGCAGCACAGTTGAGTGGGCTGTGAACAGCTGACAGTTCTGTATGTGGATACACAGAGTATTATTTTACGAACACAACACTAAAATGACATAAAGACAAGATACTTGGCAACATGTGTAAGGGATATAACTGAAAGAGCATCCTTAAGTTAGTTGCTTGGTACTTTAGGTCTCTAGAACAGTCAAATATTCTTTTAGTTGTTGCTCAGATATCAGTCTTCTGATCAAAAGAAAACCCCAAAACAATTACACACCACTTCACTTCAATAGCAGATTGTCACAAGAGAGGACACATTACATCATCTACAATAAAATGTTCTCCTGAGACACTACACTATGGAACAAGGATGTCACATCCTAATTTTAAAACCTGTCCTTCCCATAAACTTTTATCATACCAAGTAACAGGGTGTCCAGGTGAAAGTCTTACAAACCTCAGAAATATGGATCTAAGCAAATAAGTGTGCATCTATCTGCTGCCAGTGCCTGGTTCCTTGAAGCCAACAGCACCACTTTCCATGGGGTTAGTGGGGTCTGGACTACACCCACCCATTCCAAAGCTGAAGGACAATTGCAATTGTTCAGTTTGACCTCAAGGACAATAAGAGCCAAACCCCACACAGATCTAGCAGGGCCTGCATCAAGCCCATATCCTTCCTTTCAGCTCTGTTCAAAAGCACAGAAGGAAATGATTTAGGTTCTGCTTGAATATGGCACTGAAAGACTAAACCCTATTCATCTACAACCTGTACAGTCTTTGTGCATTTGGCCCAACCTTGCAAATGACCGCCCACTTCACACAACACACAGAGAACACGGATGCACAGCTTTAGACACACATGGCTGACTTGTGGGAAGTGTGTCTACAGTGGTCCTGAATTCTGAAGGATGCTCTTGTGCCACTCCTGCAAGCATATGGTGACCTTTGGCACTTATTCTCAGCACTGCTGTGCTTCATGCCAACCCAGAATTTGTGACTGAGAACAGCTTACAGCTCAAAGCCATTGCAGCTTTCAGGAGCCCCCCAGGTAGCTGTTCACACTGGAGTACAAGAAAATATAAAACTGAGGTCTGTCAATAAATTTGCAGTACTATCAAAGATCAGACTACCAGCAGGTAGCCTGAGAATGCATACAAAGCAGTGATTATCTTTAAATAATTATCTTGGTCTAACGTGTTAGCATCAGGATGAAAAAAAGCTTCTCAGGAGACCTTTCCTATCTTCTGAAACAACATACAAAAATAAAAACCCACAGAATTTGTTCAGGTTTAGCATTGAATCATATCCTTTTAACAGTTGAAATAAAAACACTGAGAATATATATAATCTGTTTTATACTAGCAGAGAAAATGCATTTTAGGTTTTAAAGTCTTTAAACTCTTCTAAAAAGGAAAAGCTATTGCCCAAGACCCTTGGGACCACTTCATTAAAAACAGGCTTTTTAACGAGATACTACTTTGTTTGATTTCACCAGTGCTGGAAACTCAGCATTGCTTATTTCCGCTGAAAATAATTTCAATTTCTACCATTCTCCTAAATTAGAGGGGCAAGATACACATGCAAATCCTGCAGCATGAAATGGTCTGGATTAACTTGCTCATTTAAACTGTATTTCTATAGCACTGCAGAAGTTCGTTTAGAAGGAAATGCGAAGACACATCAAAAAAACCAATCTTACTTTAGTACTTGCTAGGTTCGTGATCTGCGAATAAGCTGCTAAAACCACTTCTACTGATCAGTTTCACTGATAAACAAACCACACTTTTGCCAGCAACACCTGGAACAGCTACCTGTCCTTCTCTTCCCCTCTGACACCTGTAGCACCTTATCCTAGCACGGCTTCTCCAATGCCCTCCCCTTCTTTTCTGGGTTCCTCACAAGCCTCTGATGCAGCTGCCAGGGAAACCACAAGGATGCTCATGCACACACAGAGCCCTCAGCAAAGCAGCAACACCTATGAGAACAAGCACTCTACTGCTGACATGCACAAGAAGCTCAACTCCACACCAAACCTCAGCATTTCCTACTTTTACTGGGCTACAGAGAGTCAGGTCTTCAGGGCATTTGTGGTCTTCAATGAATTCTCCATCAGGAACTGTTTTCTGATGTTCCCAAGGGATAACCTAAAATTGAATTTTGTACTAACACAACTTTTTTGTTGAAGATTTTAATAATCATCTGCCACAAGCATGAATTTCTAGGCTACAGCTGGGTTTCCATGCTCATATGGTAAAAGCATTCCCTGGAAGCACCAGATGTGACCCAAATATGGGAGGCTGCCACCAAAACAAGCCTTATGTGTGCAAGACTTACACCAAACCAAACCTAACTGAGTTGGGACAGACTGTATTTTCACATTATTAGCCTAATAGTATTAGCCTAAAACACTTTGAGCAAGACAAATTAGTCTTTTTCAAACTTCATTATAAAAGCACAATGAAGAAGTCTATACTGAGGTATCCATGCTGTGCTAGACAGCAGTATTCTTTTCTTCCACAATGCCCTTCAACTGAGAAGCACTAACTAGATTTTCTCTCAAAGCTCACCTCTTTGGCCCCTGCCTAAATCAGATATTGCTTTCTTTAACAGCAGCTGTCCCACACATCCATGTAAATAGATTAGGAACAGAAATGCAGCTTAGGCAGTTTCAATACAAAGAAAAAAATTTTTTGGCAGAACTCAGAATAAATTACCACACAGATCAGCTCTTTGTACACCCTTTGTGATAAGTGAGGAAAATTCTGATATCAGGAGCCTACAGGAGTTCCTCATATAACCCTGATGAGTTCATAAAGATTGATATACATTCCAAACTTTAGAGATAAGCAATGTTAATATCCCCTCTGATACCGATGATAAATTTGTCCTTATTGAAGTACAAATAATGGAATCTATATGCCCTCTTCTACTGTTCTACAATAGCACATTATTCACATTCCTTGGCAGTTTTTGTTTGTTCTTCTATGGGGGTTTGCTTGGGTTTCTTTTTTGGTTAGCTGGGTTTTTTTAAGCAAACTCCCTACCATGAAAACCTCAATAGTGAGCTCCTGTTCTTCCCAGTCTACTTAACCTCTTGAATAAACAAATCTATTGGTATAGGATAACTTTATAGTTATTCACTAAGAGACTGTTGACTCCAGTCTGTTTCTGTGCCATAGCTACATCTCCAGCCTGCAATGCAAAGGACTTCAACAGCTCACCAGAAACCTTACCCAGAACCAAGGGGATTTCTCCGACTAAGTCAAACTCAACCTGTACAAAGTTTTAAAAGCTCACTCTTCAAATAAGTAAGAGAAAAGCTGAAGCTTCAGGACAAGGAAGTCTTGCAGCAAATTCCACCACATGGGCACATTGCTGCTGCTTTCTGTCCTGTCTGTCCTCCCCTCCCAGACAATTCTTATCTCTGTAAGATACTATCAAAAATCTACTCCTCCACCCTCATAAAAGGCTACCTGTAAAACAAAATGCAAATTGAGGTGTCAGATTACTTTTTAATAGTACTTGGATTTCATTTCAAACATCTAAAAATAGATCAACTGCCTTACTTTAAATCTCCAAAATAAGCTGATAAATCTCTTCAAAAACTATTTACCTTTTAAATAATTGAAGAATCTATTTGAAATTAAAATAGGTTCATTTATTTGGACGTATTACAGCAATTTTAAAATGAGGAAGTTCTTTACAAAAGGAGGACAGTCTTTCAGAAGCTTGTGGTAACAGTGAAAACATCCATGGTGCATATTAACATGCATATCCACACATGCATTTTATTTCATCAGCTATTCTCTCTAAAAAGTGTACTAACCATATTAATTAGGCCTGTCAGTACAGCCAAAATTCTGAAAAAATAGTAAACCAAAGCAATAGACTGTTGTTTTCATGGCAAGAACATACAATACTCTGTTATTAATTATGCCAGTGGGGGGAAAAAAAAAAAAGAGGGAGACAATAAAGAAATCAAGATATTAAACAGTTTAGTTTTCATAGAAAAAAAATAACACAGTTTGAAAAAAAAAAAAGTTTTACTTTGAACTTGCCAGAGAAGCTTGTGGTAACAGTGAAAACATCCATGGTGCATATTAACATGCATATCCACACATGCATTTTATTTCATCAGCTATTCTCTCTAAAAAGTGTACTAACCATATTAATTAGGCCTGTCAGTACAGCCAAAATTCTGAAAAAATAGTAAACCAAAGCAATAGACTGTTGTTTTCATGGCAAGAACATACAATACTCTGTTATTAATTATGCCAGTGGGGGGAAAAAAAAAAAAGAGGGAGACAATAAAGAAATCAAGATATTAAACAGTTTAGTTTTCATAGAAAAAAAATAACACAGTTTGAAAAAAAAAAAAAGTTTTACTTTGAACTTGCCAGGAAAAACAAATGAAAACTACCAGCATATGGATTTGAGAAAAAGAGCAATGTTGGCATGGAGACCAGACTGGAGGTTCACAAAAATATCTTGTCTTTAATTTCACGCAGCTTTTTTAAAAAGGAAGGGTTTTTTGTGTCAAGCTATGCTGCAGCACTGCCTGATAATGAAAACAAAAACCACCACCACAAAACCCTGTGCCTGCCACGCTTCTGCTTTCCCAGAAATGCAAATGGTAATAGAAGAAAACCCACAGTCAGAGAAAAAGGCAGAGGTTAGAGAATTCTACCAGGGCCAGTAAGTAGGGTGTTTCCCATGATTTACACAGTTCCTCCCCTGCAAAGTTACACCTACAAGTAAGCAGGGGCCAGACATTTCCTCTGCTGCCTTGGGCAGTGCTCACCTTAGGCACCTTTGGTCCCCTGATCCTCACAACCAGCTCTTAAACTCTCTTGGCGCATCCCTACAAGGGGTGTTTGTGAAGTGAACAGGGGGACAAAATAAATAAAAACAACCTCTAAGCAGTCTAGACATAGTCCCAGCCCCATGTATGAGTTGCAGAACCTTTACAGACCATTTCCTTCTCCTTTACACAGGGGCTGCTGCTCCCAGGGCCCCTCAGCACTACCCCAGCAAGGAGAAGTTTACTCAAGAACACGCTGACGTTTTGCTGCAGACTGAAGCAGGCGTGCTAGGAGAAAATCTGAAATGGTTTTGTGCAGACACCTGTGGCAGGCTGGGTCCATGCAAGCCAACCTCAAGGGAGAAATCCAGTGCAGGGAAACCCAGCCTAATCCCACAGAGCCAGGAACCAGAAGAGTGCTGACGTCAGTCGAGTTCTGCTCACTCACCACCACAACCTTTTGGCCACAGCTGGGGAATTCACACTGCACTTCCTTGCACTTCCTAGCATTAGGAGGCTAATTTTTGCAGCACAAAAATGTTCCTTCTGTAACTCCAGTGCATCAATTCCTGTAAAATTACAGTTGAATTCTATCAGAGCATACAATTTCAAGAGCAGGGGTCTATCTATTTCACCGGATTTTTGTCAGCATCTCCAAGAAATAAAGACCTATCCCAAACCAGAGCCAGCAAGAACTTGACAATGGCTGTTAGAATTTGTACTTGTGTTTTGGCTCATTTCTTACTTCCCTCACAGTCATGGACAACATTTAATCAATCAAGACAAGCTCCTCTCACCTCTTGAGGAAGTTCCAGCTTAGACCTATCATCCAGTCCATTAGAGTGCAAGCCCATGAGGTAAGGGACAGGAGCATCTAGAAAATGAAGGAGGGATGCTGGAAGGATAGGAACATACACATGCTGCCACTGAAATGGAAACATTAGTGCTGTGATGGTCTCTGCCACTGTCATCAGCCTCTGATAATCTGAAAAAGAACAAGAAAATTAAAATTTTTTTCACAAATACTTTTAAGTAAATGAATTTAAATTAAAGAAATGAAAACTTGCTTGAGAACAGAAACCACAAAACCCAGTACTAGCTGAGTGGCATCATAATGAAAACCCAGACCTGCACACCCAGCACATTTTGCTGAAACAACAAAGAGAGCTGAACCCAAAGTAGGTCATTCGACAAGTCATATGGAAATGAGCAAATTGAGCCTTAATGCATGCTAAGTCACTTTCTGCTACCTATACCAGGGTCACCAGGAACACCAGTTTGAATACAGAAGCAGTACTGTAATCAGCTAAGAAGCACGTCAGAAATAATTTCTTTTCTCTGTGCTCAGGGCTTTCTATGGAAGCCTTGGATGAAACCCAAGGCATCTGGTATCTCTCAGATAAACATTTTTTAAAGGAGTGTTTAAATGTCTATAAAGCATGCTGTATAGCAGCCAACCCAACAGTGTGACTGAAATAACTATGCAGAAAATGAAAAGGATCGGCTTCCTTTAGCCTTTGCAGTGTACGACCAAAGCCTCAGTTCAATGTAAAAACAACTCATGTCCTCCTAGAGCTCAGGAGCAGTGTTAAATGTCCTGTGCAACACACTAAGAGATCTTTTTATTTAGCACTTGTGGCTAGAGCAGTTCACACTGCTGGGCCAGCATCTCACCCTCCTCATCTGTAACTACAGAGTCATCTCTAAGGGTTTTTGAAATCCTATAAAAGGGAAGGCAACACCAGATGTGTGTTCCAATACAGCTGCTGAAACACCCTGACTGCTTTCCAGCTGCCAGGCTGGAAAGGGTATAAAACACACACACAACCAGGGCAATTCCTACCTTCAGTCGGGCTATAAATATAGCACAAGCTGGAGACATAAGATGCCTTTTCATGATACTGCAACAATATCCACTTCCAGCCAGGAAAGGGGAGGGAATAGGAGGAAGGCAAAAAGTCAGTAAGTAACCTTCATTAGGGTGTGGGGTATGTATGCCTTCTCCTTTCATGTTCATAAAACTACAGACACTGTGGAACTGGAAAAGACACTTGAATGGACAGGCTCAGGTGCTGAGGTTTCTGAAGCTGTATACGATGTCACAGAGGGCAGATGAAAACCACAAGAATAACATTTATTCTAAACACTCTAGAGTTAAGCTTAACTGTGCACTTCCCAAGGCTATGGCTTTGATTCTATCCTTTAGCCAGCCTCCATTCAGACTTCAAACAGCAGAAGAAAAAGGGCCAAGAAATTCAATTCCTGACATTTGTGATTAACTTTGGTTGGGGACCAAGTTGCAGAGTTTGGGGTCTGCAAAGAGCCCCACAACCCAACAGGAACCCAGCAAAGGTTTTGCTAACATCACTTGCAATTCTGCAACTTAGGCTTTTGATTTTTAATTTTCATATCAAGCTGAGCTGGTGGAAAAGGTTATTGCATGGACCTACCTGTCACTGCCTCACAGCAGACCTACAAAGGAGGAGCCTTAAACCAAAACAGAGGAGAACAGCTTACACAGGCCACAGTTTTTGCCAAAAGTTTATTTGGACTGAAACACCAATGAACATCACCAGCAACACTCTCCTATTCTGCCTGGACACCAGCTTCTGCCTACAGATCTACGTATGGGTTTGCAGCTTTAATCACAGCCTGACTGCAAAGAAGTGATGAATTAATGATAAGCTTTGGGAAGAAGAAGATTTTATTCCATATCCTATCTTCTTCAGTTTTAAAAGGAACTTTAAATGTAGCCATAGATACACAAACATTCCAGCTGGTTTGCATTCAGCTTGTTTATCTCCAAGAACAAGCCTTAGAATAGAAACAGTGTTTTCCTACTACACAAAACCCCCTGTCTAATCCTGCTGGATGATTTAAATACGACTTCCCCCGCTGTCATTAAGCTAACTTCAGTATTAGCCTTTCAAATTAATTACAAAGTAACATCAATAGTTCAGAATTTCTATCCACTGGGCAGCCATCCTGCCACGGAGCTATCTGCAAATGCAGCTCTCTGATGCTGGATATTCACATGGCTTAAGCTATTCCCAACTATTTGGCCTGCCCAGTTGCAGCCTGCAAGTAACAGTGACTGCATTCTGCTGTTGGCAAAAGGCAAGAAGCCTGCAAATATAAACCCAAATAACTCCTATGTTTTCTTAAGTTATACCTATCCTGAGAGGGTACGGAGGGGTTTTTGGGTTTAAAGAGGCAAGCAGCACAGCTCTCGTACCAAAGAACTACAGAAGATTTAAAAATAACAACAACAAAAAGATTAAAAGAGCAAAGAAGTGTTTCAGCAGTGCTGTTGCTCTTGTCCTTGAAACCAATGTGCTTTTTCTGGTGTCAACAATACGATCTCCTAGCCTTGTATTGTACACAAGCACTGGTAGGGAAATAATGACATATGACTAGGGCACTGTTAGATGGGAAAGTGCTTGACTGATTACTGTGCAAGGAAAAGAAAATCCACTATTTTTTTAATAAGGCTACTTAAGAACACAGAAGAAGCATGATCTGTTATTCTAACCAATTGCTATAGATAAAATACATTATCTCTAAAAGTGTGTATGAGAAATTACACAGTAGTATTTATCTGTAAAAGATTTTTAAAAAAAAAGAAATTGAGATGTTCTGTGCCTGGAAAAAGAGGAACAGGATGGGAAGAAGGTGGCAGCTCTAAGAACCATAATTCCACCTCTGCATTTTCACATTCTACCAGAGAGAAGTCTGTCAAGTGCCTACAGAAATCCTCTGACTCAGCCAAATGTAAAACAATTACATGATCACATTTTGGAACATTTTTTCCTTTTAATCTTCCTACTTCATGGATCACAGTGAAATACTGTTGCATTTGTCAAGTAACACACAAGCAACTTAAAAAAACCCTGTAACTGCAGTAAGAACCAACTGTGGTTAGTAGAAACAGTGGGGTGAAGCATCTCCTATCCTGTGTCTGACAAGGGGATTCAAGCAGCAAGGTTCCTAAATCAGTGGAGGCATAACAAGAAAGTGTCCTATGTAAGAGATCAGAGTTAGGCAGCACAGGAATAATACTACAAAGAAATGAAACTAATACTTTATATACTTTATAAATTTATAATTTTAAACAACTGAAACAAAGACGGGCAGGAGAGATTCAAAGACAAAGCAGAAAAAAACCCCCATATTTGTACTGTAAAATGGCAGCAGACAGCTGCCACCCAGAAAATAAAACTGTCCAAGATCATGGTCTGTGGCAGCAGTGCATTACATTTCTCCTTTTTTTGTTTTGAGCTGTTTAGAAAAATCACCTCCAAGCAGATTTCACAGCTGTCTTAACTCAGTACACACTTTTCAGAAGAGCTCTAGGTGCTCTCTGAGATAAGGAATAAGTCTATTTCTCAGTTACAAGAGTAACATAAATTGCAAGAATGCAAACCAGCTCCCACAGAATATCTGGCAAGGGCACTTCCCACAGGCCTCCAACACCACTGACTCTTTCCAGAGTTCCTCAGCACTGGCTCAGCACTTGCAGCAGCCTCAGATTCTTCCCTCTCTTACAGGCACTTCATGCCTTTAACAGTTTTCCAAATGGTAGACAGGTCTCTCAACAGG
>NW_008236766.1:1337733-1356970 GCF_000691975.1 Corvus brachyrhynchos
CATCGTGGGACAAAAGAAGAATTTCCAGAAGCATCAAGTCAGAAACATGTCAAAGGAATCTCAAACCAAAACACTTTCACTGCCAAGTGAAGTTACTCCTACTCCAAGGATTGACTGAAACTTAAAACACTAAAAAAATTTGTTTCAAAAAGGATTGCACTCGGCAACAAATTCATGGAGAATCATCAACATATAATTATGAAAAGGTTTGGGTTGGAAGGGACCTCAAGATCATCTGGTTCCACCAGACCTCCAAGAGGTTTGGGGTTTGATTTTTATTTTGGTGGTGTTTCTTTATTTTGTGTGTTTGTTGTTGGGGTGTTTTTTCAAGTAAATCTTACAAATCTGCTGATGCTGACACATACTGTTCTAAATCTAAACCACCCAATGAGTATCATAATCTCATCTGACCTAGGAGAACAAGAAGTTATCTCAATCACCTCAGCTGTCATGGGTTTGAGCACTAGGAGATTTAGCAAACTCAAAGGACATTAGAAAACTTCGTATTTATATTCTGAAGGACAACCTAGACCTCACACTGGTGCGCATGCAAGAACATGAAAAAACCTTTACAAAAGTAAAGCAATTTCTGATTCCCCTTAGAACTGAGTGCACCATCACCTGTATCTCCATTCGACATTTCCTGTTTCACAAACAGCAAAAACCAGATGTTACTCAACCATACGGAAGAAACAGCAGAATATATTAGGAGCATATTCCAGTTGAAAAGAACAACTACAAAAGCAAACAAACAAAAACAAAACAAAACAGCACAGGGATGAAATCCCTCAGAAAGTCTTTAAGAGAAGCTACATTTCAAAAAAAATTGGCTGCTATTACTGAGAAGGCACTGCTGCAGGCAGTTCACTCAACCTGAGGGTCAAAAGTCAGCAAACAAATAACTAAAATTCTTTTTCTACTGAAGAAAGATTTTTTCAGCCAAAAACCAAGGTGAGATCTTGACAGAGACAAGACACCTCCATAAGGTACAACACAGCCCAACTCAGCCAGAGCTCGGGGTGAGGCAGGGAAACAGTGGACAGAAACTGTCCTAACTGATCCCTCATCCCTCTGAACTCCAAATGTCTGTGCCTGCAAACAAGAAACTCAATTGTTCCAGGGCTATTTTAAGATTCTTTAATTTGCCACTTATCAGACACCTGGAAAGGGCCCAAGACAGAAAGCTGAACCTACTAAAAGGGCTTGGAAAGAGAAGCCAGAATACAGTAGACGAGCCCAGAAGTGAGCTGAGCTCCAGCCTGGGACAAAAGAGCACTCCTAAGGCAATAGCCTGGAAAGAGAACCAGGAGCACTGTTCGCACATGGCGATGCACACATGGCTTTTCTGCAGAGCTTCCAACCCACCATGATTCCACAGGCACTGCTACAGGACAACACAGCCACACTCTTTTTCAGATGAAAGAGCTGATGTTTGATCCTCCACTGGTGGGACACAGGTATCCATATAAACAAACTCTCCCTCAATCTCAAATATATGAACATCTTATCTGTTTCTGGGGAAACCACAAAAGCTTGTCTGCTAGGCAAGTATTTCTAGATTTGCTATGAACAATAAGTAGAGCAATTTGGTTTTTAAATCCAAGAGAGTAACCACTACAGAGTTCAGTGAGTTTTTTTGACTGCATCTGAATTACTGCACAGTTTTTCTCTTGCAGTTCACAGTGTCTATACAATGAAACAACTGTGATGTAACACCCTGCTGCCATTACACACTTTTAATCACCCTGACTGTACACACAAATCCATCCTTGGCTTTAGTGTATGCACAGATCTTAACACACTTAACACAAAATCTGTATTTCATGCTTGGAGAAAGTTGCTGGTAACTGCAGGTTATCTTTTGTAAACAGTTACCATTTGTGTTGTACATATTTCAGCGACAGCTCAAGGGAAGAAAACACCAAAAACAAATTTCAATAACACCATGGATTAGCCCTGGTTTTGTGTTGGGGTCTTTTAGACTTCCTAACCATTACTATAAAGCAGTGTTCAAAATGCAGGCTGTCTGTTTAAACCACACCATTCAGAATGGGTGAGTCTGGACTAATCCTAGTCATCTTGGGACAAAAAAAAAAAAAAAAAAAGGTAGAGAAATTATATTCTGGCATAATCCCACACACTCTGTGTTAGAGCAACAGGATGCAGAGTAAGAAGGCCAGTATCCACAAATTTCAACACAGAAAATAGATACCACTCCCACACTACTCACTAATTGATGAACAAACTATTTCAGCTCAGCTGCTGCCTATGCTCTTCAAAGCAAGCTTTGGCTACGTGGCTTCAGCTATAACTGTTTCAAAGCCTGAACAGAGATTTGGGATTTGAATTCAGTCAAAACTTTTTTCAGGTACTTATCTTTCAAAGTAACAACTGAAATGTGACTTTGGGTACTCAAAGAGAAAATTCTATTTGCATGATTAACTCTTCTTCAGAACCAGATGTATAATTAACTGTGTATCTTCTCAAAACGCATGGCTGGTTCTGCAGAGATAGCAGGGAATTCAGCTAAGCAGTTAGACAGGAACATGGAAGAAGGCAAACTGCTCTATCCACTAGCACAGTTCCAGAGCCAACACTAAAGGGGTCAGCCAATCCATGAATAGAGGAG
Source organism: Corvus brachyrhynchos (assembly GCF_000691975.1). Lineage (NCBI taxonomy): Eukaryota > Metazoa > Chordata > Aves > Passeriformes > Corvidae > Corvus > Corvus brachyrhynchos. The sequence continues at coordinate 1,340,363 of NW_008236766.1, forward strand.
ATTACGTGAAAACCCAGTTTTAAGTTTAGGTGTCTAACAGCAGCCAATGCAGCTCTCCTTACAACTCCAGTGCTTTTCTTTACATTAAGACCTGCACACAGATCAGCCAGACTGCATTAGCATACTCATGCCACTTTAATGCAGCTATTTTGTTGTTTGTATGGTTTTTAGAATTCAAGACACAATAAGACCTTGTGCCAGTACAACTACAAGATAAGAAAACAAAACCCAAGTACTCACGCTGTGAATAAAGCAGTATCTGAAACTCCAAAAGGGCACAGGTAAAGAGTTGAATCACATTTTCTACTCCAAGCAATTCAAAAACTTCTTTAACCGGAAAATCAAACAATGGTAGTTCACTGGTGCTTGGCCTCTGGCAGATAATTGGTCCATAAACACCTGAAAATTTTAATGACCTTCCTGCTGGAGGAAGAGGAACCTCATAGAGAATATTGTAGATGTAGCTTTCTAAAGGTAGTGGTGGCGGCTGAGGTGAAGTCACTGCTTGGTGAAGTTGTTCTAGAACTTTCTTACAAGCTTTCATGAAAGACATTGGAGTAATCAGACAAATGCACTTTGAGACATAGAGTGTGTCTCTGCTGATGTCATAGGAGTTAAATCGCTGTAGCTTTGAGACAGAGGTGCCATTGCAGTCTCCAGTACTGCTGCAGCTCTCCTTGTCGTTGGTGGGTGGAGTATGAAGAATGTCATATTCAGCATTGTGCATATGATACAACGTCTGCATTGCACTGCAGATCTGTTTGCTAGTGACTTCCTCAAAAAACGTGAGAGAAAATCCAAATGTCCGTGAGCCATCTTCACGAGTAATAATAAAAGAGTGGAATTGAGGTTCTCTGGAATCTGCTTGTGTCTTGAAAGCAAGCCCTTTAGGCATACACAGCTACAAAAAAGGGGAAGGCGAGATAATATCCATTAAAACACACTTTTCTCTGCCCCTGCCTCCAGCAGCATTGGTGAAAATGGGATTTAGAATCCACAGACTGCCATCACATTTCACTTTAAATTCTATTAAGTGTTACATTTCTGCACAACGCAGTGATATGGTTCTAAATCAGAAAAACAAAATAAATGTATCAAAAAGGCTGCATGCAATTTCTACTGAAACTCATAACCATTTTGTTACCAGCCTCGACAGGAATAAAATAATAAAATTCAAACCCAAATAAAGGAAAGTATTTTGGTCACCAAGACCAGACCTGACAGAGAAAAGTACTATATTTTATCTAAATTAAGATACACCACATTTGGTTAAATGGAAAAATCTTGCACAAAAAAAGATTCATTAATTGCAGACTGATTTATTTCTCTAATAATTCTCTAGAATGTAACCAAAAAAACCCCAAAAGCCATTAAGTGATACCGACCATTCCCACTGCATCCTGGTCAAAAGGGTTCCATTCAACATTCTCAGGATAGCGAGCAAGAACTTTGGATTTAAATGTGCGTCTTAACGGAGTCTGTTCAAAGTTCTCCCCTGCAGATGAAAGAAGAATACAGAAGTAAGTATTTCATTCCCTTTTTGAGCACAAACAAGGCCAAAAAGCAGGACATCAGCAGGTAGATGCGAGGATAAGTGAATTAAGGACACACTCCTTTTAAGAGAAACAGAAAAAGCAAGACAGTTCGTTAGCGTATGGTCAGACTGCAGATATTAGCAAGGATTAGCATTGTAACATTTCTGTGTCATTAAGTATCTGTGCTTTTCCTTAAGTGTGACAAGCTTGAGATTGTGGTCACGACAGCAATTCTCTAAGCCACTCTTCAGATATTTCTGATTCTCGTCGAAACATAGCTAAAGCTTCAGTTTCAGCGCAATGTCGTTACTGAAGAAAAGCACAAATAGACAAAATGCAGAGATGATGCAACTTTTAGGTAGACACAGGAGTGACATCATGAGATCTCTTAATTTCGTTATAAAGACTCAGGAAAAAAGATAACCACCATCTATTGCAAGAGGTTAGCTGTGAAGGAAGAGTCTAGAAGGTTAGAAGATCAAGAACCACATAAATGTCCATGAAGAAAGAGTATCAGATGAACAAAGAGGTTTTTTTTTCCCCACACTTTTTCCTTTACCTTCTGTTGCACTTGAAATGAAACGGCTGCCACCATCTCGGGTTTTAGAGGCCTGTATATACTGGCATAAAGCTATATAACAAATAAAAACAACACTGCATTATACATTTCATACCGTTGACTGCGATCATGTCACTAACACATACCAGGAAAACAATACAAATACCCAGAATCAGCATGCATCAGTAGACAGTCTACTCTCCTAATATGCTTTATACATATATATACACAACTTATACAAATTTCTCATTTTATGTACATATTTCTAGAAGGAGACAATCAGTATGTAAGAGAAGCTCATTGTTCCTGTACACACAACCAGAATACTGACGCAGCAGTAGGAACTAGATGACTGTGAAATTAAAGTTTTACATGTTAACTACAAAACATTCCCAAAGGGCAGATGATGAAACTGACCCCAGGGACAAGACCATTTCAAGGCCTTTAGAATTGTATGAATTTAAGTGGCATGGTCCAACTTTCCACAGGTGCGATCCATACACTAGACTGGCAGAAAGTCTTGTGTAGAAGCTCTTAAATTTCCTCTTGGAGCAACAACGGCTCATTGTGATAGCAGAGAACTTTCTGCAATAAATATTCTAAGTGTGAGCAGTTGCTTTAAAAAAACAAAAATGTACAACTGCGTATCTTAAAATAAGCTTAGCTATATTACTAGAATGCAATTAGCTACACGAGCATGCAGCTGTTGACAGCTGCATTAACAATCAGGCACAATTGCATGAAATCATATGCTTTAAATAAACAGAACTATTTCAGCAACACCTGCAAAAGAGAAAACACACTCCAACTCCTCTCTTGTTTTCTTACATGCAGCAATTACATGGCAATAGAGATTGATTTTGGAATTGGTTGGGTTTGTTTTGTACTTTTAGAGTAATATTTGAAGTTCAATTTCAAAGCCAAGTTAGAATCTTTATTTGGCACAACACTTACTTCCACTCAGTAGCCATAGACAGAGATGGTTACAGCACTGCCTGTCCACAGTACAGAACCTAACACATTACACCAAAAACCAAACAGTGTTTCCATTGAATGCTTAACAAGTCTTTTGACAGCTGAGAAGCCTGGTAACTCTGGATTTTCTTTAAACTAAGTCTTAAATATTATCTCAGACAGGGAACTTACCCTGAATCAGGACCTAGGACAGGTCTTGCAATACCCAAAATATTCACACCTATTTTGCTAATTCTCTGCATTTTAGCACTCAAATTGAAGAAGGTATTGTTTTTATTATTTGTCTGAAAAAGCAACAGCTCAGCTGATTTTCATACAAAACCACACAATACATTATTTATCAATCTGTTCAATGATACAAATCAATAATGCCATCATTCAGAAAGAAAAAAAAAGTGTGTATTTGGGGAAATCTGAAACATATAGAGACGAATATTTGGGAAAAACCAGGAAATGACTTCACTGAAATATAACCATCTTGTGAAAGAGTAGAGCCAAAGATAGAAAAGATAACAGCATTTCCGCAGCTAAAACAACCATAAAAGATGAAAATAAGCATTTAAAGAAACTTTCAATCTCCCAGAAAGAAAAATGGATATAATGCCATATCTCTACTGACACAAACATACATTCAAGTGAAGTCAGTCCTCTGTAAAAAGCTTTTAAAAATATGTCAGGAGATTTAACACACCTACTATTTTCTATATTTACATCTGTGCAGATGATGTAATGTCAACTTTTAGATAATTGAGGAAAAACCTCAGACATGTACTAAGCTGTTTTGTTCCTTGGCTGGTTTTTTTTTATCTTCCACATACATAGAAGAGAGAAAATATATGAAGGCCAAATTTTCTCCTGAACTTGGAAACCACACAGCACAATCACTGGGTTCACCTATGTGCAAGGCTGTACGTATTTTGAAAATAAAAAGAAAAATCTGACTTGAAGACCTTTCCACTGAGATTATTAACACTGCAAAATACATGATGCTCTCTTCCCTTACAATTAAAAACCCCAAACCCTAACAAACACTGAAAGGATGTTTGCCTATTTAAAGAAGCCTTGCACCATCTCCCAAGAGACATTCTTGCCAACACACTCTTAAAACTTGTTAGAGCTGGAGTCTGTCTGTAATTTAATGAAAGGACTAAAATTGATTTCTGGAAACCACCGAGTCCTGATCCAGACAAATGTAAGGCAACTCTCACAGGCCTTGCTGCCATCCATCAAGGCACTCAGCTGTTGCACAGATGCTGCTCTTGCCAGAGTGCCTCAGTAGTGCCCTTCTCTTGTCTCCACACTTCCCTGCTGGAATGCTGGCTGCCAGCTCAGCTCCCATTTCCAGCTACCTCTTTTGGGAGAGCCTTCACGCTCGGAATACCGCACACTACTGCCTGGACCTTCAGACTGGGCCATGCTGGCTTCCAAAGATACTGATTCCAACAAGGCAGGGAATGTCAAGGGACAGCTCACCAACACTGGAAAGTCAGCCCAGGTGTGATCTGTGCAACTCCAGGACACTGGACACCCTGTTTTCTTGCCATTACAAGTAATGGGAACCTAAGCACCAGTACTTCCATTGCCTGGGCTCCCCCTTCTCTCCTCTCTAGTGATTGTCACTAGACAGCTATCAGCAGTGGGGAGGGGGAAAATCCACAAACACTATTTGCTTATATCCAGAGGCAAAAAGCAATTAACCCTAAATTTCTAAATTTACTATCAGCCTCAAACACAGACACCCTGCTCCAACAAAACACCAACTGCAGGACATCTCCAGCAGGCAAAAATAACCCAAGGTTTTGAGATCTGTCTCCGTGTGAATTACAGAGTCACAGAATTAAAAGGATATTCTGAGTTGGAAAGGACCCACAAGGATCAATGAGTCCAACTCTTAAGTAAAGGGCCATACAGGGATTAAGCCACATCCTTCATGTTATTAGGACCATGCTCCAACCAACTGAGCTAATCTTGGTTTCCTTCAGTTAGCTGATTAATTCAGTACTAATTGAATCTGTTTTGATAAAAACAGTGAAGAGCAATTTTAGCAAATGCAAGAGACCAACCCACCAGCAGAAATGCAGTATTCTGCAACTGAGAAGATGAAGGCATAAGAGGAAATGAACTTATAAAAATATGATGTATCCCGTAAGTTTATATAGACAGCAAGTCCCCACACTTAACAGCTATCAAAGGACTGCTATCATCAGATCATGCTTTTCACATGGTTTCTCTCCTTTAGCAGAAGTAATGGCTAGAAAATACTTTCCTTATCCAAGTTACAGTAGAGAGGTCTTTAAAAATTATTTATCTGTAAATAATTTCTTTCTTTTATACAAATTCCATGTAAAAGGGAAACTTCGGGGGTTTTTAATGGAACACAGTATTGCCCACTGAAGACTAAAGAGGTCTTTCAAACACCACTGATGTTCCTCACACATTTACCATGCAGGTGTTTGTTATATCATAGGAAAAGCTCTACAAAAATCAAGATGCAAACTGTCCCACAGACTGCAAAGTTGCAACTACCTCAGATTGAAATCGGAATCAATGATCAGCTACAACTACAAGACTATTTGTCAGGAAATGTCAAATGACATATGAAATCCATAAATACTCAGCAATACTTCAGGAAGTTTCAGGCCAACATGCTTCTCAACATCAAACCCTCCAAACAGTAAGAATCCCATTGCATTTTGCAATGTAAATAATATAATGAAAACACAGAGAAATATAATTTCACCAGGCACAATACAAATCCACAAGCACCAGTTTAGTGCAGCCCTGGCACTGCACCCAGCAGTGAATGACAGTGAAACAGAGCATCTCAGAATTTCTTTGTCATTGGAAAAAAACCACCCCCTGTGGCATCCCACTCAAAATAGGATCAGTGAAACAATTTGGATTAAAAACAAACAAATAGAGAATAAAGAAGGGGTTAACAAAGATTAACACTTCACTAATCCAGTTCAGCCACACAAACATCTTAATTAGCTCATGGTGATCCCCCAAAACAGGAGGGAAGCAAAGAGTAAACCGCAAGCACAGAGGTTCTGAAACAGGTGAGCTGAAGAAAACATGGATTAGAGTTTTAGTACCTGCTAACTTCTGAAGCCACCCCTCCTCCTGAGGCCCAGCTCCCTACCTGCTGGCTCCTGCCATGCCAGGTAATAGATTTTTCAACACCAGCAACCACCACCTGGCTCTGGTAATCTCCTGTTTTTCATACTTTATCAACCCTCCCCATTAAACATGATACTTCCCTGCTGTCCTGGAGATGGCTGAGCACCTACCTGCCCACGGCCAGTGGTGAATGAATTCCTTTTTTGCTTTGCTTTACCTACTAAGCTCTTTTTATCCCAACCTGAGGGTTTTCCCACTTTTACACTTCTGATTCTCTCACCCATCCCACAGGAGGGGAGTGAGAGGCTGTGTGCGGCTGAGTTAAACCACACCACCGTGTAATTTAAGAAGACATGCATAAAAGACTTAAGTTATTAAAGTCAGCTTGCTGATCAAAAGGGAAGTCCCCAGCTAGACACAACCTCTGAGGAAGTCTCCCTGGCTGAAGGATGACTGCAGACTTGGCCTGGCTCTTCCTGGACAGGCAGAGCTCAGCTGAGAGCAGGTAATTCTCCAACGCCTCCCTCTCACATCTTCTCAGTAAAATGAACCTGACGGACTGAACTGTGTGCATAAGGCAAACTACAAACCTGCTCAAGATGACCAAAGAGTTGAAACATGTTACATTTAGTTGGAAGATCTAGTTAAAACCAGCCCCTTTTCATAGCTGTGTGGGAGCCCACATTGCTGATCTAACAGCCACCTAATACCATTTGCAGTGTATGGAGCCATGATGGGCCTTCAGTTCTAACTTCATTTACACCACCTTAAATTATGCTGGCCTACATATCTGTAATTTGGACTTCGTAATTACCAGCACATTAGAACAGCTAATGCATGCAGTGCAAGTATCCTACGCTGAACTAACAAGTACACCTAATTTTATCAGCACCTTCCTGAGTCACCTAACACTGAACATAAGCCATATCACCATAGATTTGTAGTGGATGCTGGAAACCTCCCTGGCTCTCATTTTTATGCTGCTCCCTCTTCTTACCTGTGTTACTTCTCTTGCTGCTCCACCTATGAGCGGAGGACAGCGGTGTCTGTCTCTTGGTTTGATGAGCTTCCAACCTATGCAGGACAGCATTGCTTTGGAAGTCTCTGCATGAAGCTATCCATATCAATGGATATGACTTTTTTATAAGATTATAATGAGGGAAAAAAGTTCCAGAAACTAAAATTAAAACATTCAATTCAAAACCTGCAAATGCCATCTACCAAGCTTTCCCCAGCTTTGAGCGGGAATAAAAAGAATGAACTCTGAAGGTCTAATTTTAGCTCCTTCCTGATTTACCCAGAGAAAAATATGATTCACTGCCTTATGCATTCCTCTTCAGGAAAAGAAACAGGAAAAAAGGGTCTTCCCAACACAGTAATAAGAAAAATTGTTAGGTTATACAACTTGCAGATTCACCTACTTATGACCTTGCATAGATGCAACATGTATCCACATGCATGGCTTGCAAGTTTCTAATGCACATTCCCAAGAACACTTTCACATGATTCTAACAATTCAAATTTCCCTGCTGACTAGTTTGCTTCTTTGTAAGAATGCTTTTTATTCTGGATTTTTGCCTTCATATCTCAGTCATTCTTCTCTGTAAATCCCACACTGCCATGAAGAGTTTCCATTTACATACTAGAACAGTGGCTTAAGTTGTCTTTAATGAGAAAGGGCAAGCTTGATTAATACAAAGTCAAGGATACTTGGCAAACAAAACCTTTTTTAAACTGAATCATGGCCTTTTGTACATGCTGTCAATTTACTATTCAGCTTTAATATTTAGCAAGTGACTGCAGTGCTGCAACTCTAAAAATTATGCAAGACTAAGAACTGTACAAGAATGTATTCTCCCTGCATACCAGCTAAAAAAGAAGTCTTTGAGCAGCTATTTCAAATGTAGACCAGCTCAATTTTCCCTCTATGGCAATAGAAAGCAAGTCAGAAGAGGCTACCCTGGTTATCAGAAAAAGTGCCCCATAAACAAACTAAATGGTGCTGCAAGACTGATTTTAAAGCATCATTAATATTGACACCTTCGTTTGTTCATCGAGTCCACTCATCTGCTCAAAATAATTACAGAACAAAGATCCAGAAAGCTCAACTGGTTGTGATTAAGTGGTTTGCTGCTTCCACCCTGCCAGGCAGCTTCTTTCTTTAAATTCCTGTGATACAGCCTGTTATTAATTCAATTCATTCTGTCTTGGTGTACATTTATTGTATACATGACATCTTCAAACAAAAAATTCTTAGATAGCATGCAATTAAAACATTAACTTTTTATTTTCCACATAGAGACACTTACTGGAATCTTTCAGCATACAGAGCTTTGTATCAATTTCTGCTGTCACTAAAATGAATGTCTTGAACTAAATATAAAACAGCTTCAACATGAAACAGTCATATTGCTGTAATTAACAAATGAATAAGAACAATGAGAACTTGTACCAGCAACAGAAACTGTGAGCCATACACTTAGGGCAGCTTTCCTGTACTACTCAGCACAGAGAATCCAGAGAAACTGGATTTAGGATTGAGAAGATCCTACAGAACCCTACAACCATACCCTCTACCTCTGCACTTTCTGCACCACAGTTCAAAGAATCTGATAATGGTGGGAAGCCTCCAAACTTGTGCCGGGTGGGGGACTGGAGACTGAGCCGACCATGACAGACAAAGAGCAGAGGTTGTCACAACTGAGGGCTGCAAGTCAAAAGTCAAACGAGGGGATTTGAACAGCACCTGAACAACAAACACCATTCAGAAAATAGCCTAATTCTACCCTGCTTCAAATTAAAAAATGCTATATAGCACAAAGCCACCTTTCAGAGAAAAAGGTCATCATAGATTATTTTCAAAATGTCCTTTCTCATTCTTGGGTTTTGGGTGAAAACTTTTTAAGCGCAAAACCATGCCTGTCAAAGGACCTAACACAAAGGAAAAAAGTTTCCAAAGATAAATTGTATCTTAGTCCAAAAGATACAAGTAACACTTAGACTGACGTTAATCCAAAACCAGCAGCTGATGTCATAAACAGCAACAGGATTCCCAGTTCAGCCAGCAAACATCCCCAGTACACGAAATAAGGCTACAGATATTACAGTAAATAATTATGTTTATCAAATATAAAATTACTTCAGCTCCAAAATTCATGGTCCAAGTCTAAATAAAAATAGTTGGCTGGCAAAACAGATAGTGTGTGCACACACTTCTGGAATCCACACTCTAGAAAAGATGAAAGTACAGAGTAAATAAAAGCAATTGGGGGCGGGGCACTGGAGGAAAGAGATAGTATGTGCACTTAGAGATTTGAGGACTTCTTGATATGTCAAACTGACAGATGACCAGCAGCTGGCCTGGTTACATTGTGAAAGCAAACACAGGTGCTTAAGATGCATGGAGGGACTGAAAGACAGTCAAGCCAAGAATCAGTATCTTAAAATTAAAGGCAAAAGAGTTTGGTTAAAAATAAGACTTGCCCTATTTTAACTTGCCAACAGAAATGGTAAAATACTCTATTTTCAAGTCCTAAGAGAAAAATGGGATAATCAAACAAGTAATTAAATTATATGGTCTGGACCATAGTAGATGTGAAATGAGATGGCAATCTGTTGACTCAATCTAGCCTTTAAAAAACATAGAAGAAAAAAAAAAAAGGCAAAAACCCTAGACCAAGCCTTCTGGAGAGCAACAAACACCACTCTGATTTTTCAGAACCCCCTATTCTAATATTAAAGAAAAATCCTTTCAATACATACACAGAGAGCTATTAATACAGTACGAATTAGACAAGGTTTACTTTTAAAACAAAGCAGAAAAACTCTCTGATTCCTTCTTTAACAAATATTAAACCATATATAACTGGAGAAAAAAAAAACACCTCCCTACAATGCCGGAAATAAACATCCAAAGTTTGGCAGACTAAGGTAAGAAATTCATTATACAAGAATTCTTGGAATAAAAACCATGATTCAAGAAAAGCTGCAGCTGCCAAATCTGTAAGCAAAGAGCCACTTCATCAATAGACAAATGCTTTCAGATTATGACTTGCTTCCTTCCTTCCAGTTCCTCCTCCTTAAACAGACCTGCACGTAGCTCTCATTAGAGAGTACTCCCTTCTCCAGCAAACCTCTTGCTCAGATATACACAAAGATGAATTCTTCCCTTTTATCCTGAAACACATAAACCCTCTGTCCCACACTCCCCATCCCCCTTCCCCCATTGGCAAGACCACCTGGCAAAGCAAAAGCTGAAGTGGTGCTTAGACCACTTAATTTGGTACTGGAACTGGGACTTGAACACTTTTTAAAGCAGGTTAAATTATCCACATGAGAAAAATCTTCAGGGTCACTTTCACTCGACTGCAGCCCTGGAATCAGGTGTTTAAACCACTGTCTGTAGCAGCCATCATCCCACTGGATTTGTAACAGATCTACCACCTACGATTCTCACAGCTGGGACTTCCTCTGAAACCTTCATTATAAAAGTTACTGTTCCACTTTCCATGCCAGAAAACCTTGAAGGCAAAGCAAGTTCACTGTCTGCCTTTCTAAAACAAAGGTGCAAATAAGAGATACAAACACACAGGTATGGATCCCAAGGGCAAGTGAAATGCGTGTGGATGGAGTGCCATCCTTCCTCTGGGAAAGCTGAAGGACTTGCTTTAGAGGAAGCAGAGAAAAGACAAAGAAAATAAACAGTCATAAAAGGCTCTGATTTTTTTTTCCTGTTTGTCATCTAGGGAACCCATACTTGCTTGTAACAATCCCTCATCCCAATCCAAGGAGAACATACTCCTTTGAACATTCAACTGACAATACAATTCCTCCTACTGCAGACTTTTAAAAAGTGAGAAAGACAAAAAAGAGAGTTAACTCTAACCTGTTGACTGTTAAAGGTCCTGTTGTTCCCCCATTTTCTTCTGATTTCCAAAATTCAAGAATAGTAATGTTTCAAAAATCGTAACACAAAGAAACTCACTGTGAAATTAAATAAAAAACAAGAGGTCATTTTGCTAACTGGATATTCAGTGTAAACTCTGCCTGATACAAGTAATCTCTTGATCGTTCATTCCTTTGATAGGTAAATTCTTCCAAGCCCTTTATGGCAAAGGAAAATCTAGGAGTTAATAGATACCCATTCATCATTTAAGTTTCAGCATTCATCCAGTTGATAACAAAACATATTGCCACACACACACTCTGGAATTGTTTCAAATGCTGCAACAATGAATTTAAAGCACCACAGAAAAACAGCTGAGGCCATCTGCATTCTGTGATTGTAAGGTCAGGAAACCAAAAGCTTTTGTTTTTATTGTTCTGGTACTGTTTCAAGGAAGGCGGGAAGAGGTGGGACAAGGAACTGGCAGGACAGGGTAGTGGAAGAAGAAACCAACAAGAATTTAAAGCAGCTTTAAGAAAAATAAACAAGAAAAAGTCCTCATCTTGCATCTTTAAAAGCATCCTAAACATTTTTCTTTCCTGCAGTTTTTCTTTTTGTACTCCTTTGTATGCAATACAGGAAGGCAGATGGACAATATAAAATACAACGTATTTTAATCAAGACTGTCTGGCAGAAATTTTCAATGAAATGATCTTAAAACCAGAATTGTTTTACTCAACCACTTTTCTGCTCTAGCCCAAGCAAAAAGACTTAGAGAAAGATATTTAGGTCTGTTTCCAACTAAACAACAGAAGCAGGCCTCAGAATTTCAATGACAGGCGTGCTCTCAGCCATGGGGGTCAGGGGGGACACGCTGTTTCCATTACACAATAGATGTGGAATATGTGCAAACAGAAGACACTAAGAAAGGAAAGGGGTGGCTTACCTTCAGAATAGAACACAGTTCTTTTACATGTACTAGAAATATACAAGAGAAGTGGAAACAAGCATATTTTAAGCATATTTAATATAGAAACCAGCTGTTCTCCTCTTGCCCCCCTAAGACTGGCAGATCCAGTGGGACTCATCAGGAAGGCCTGAGCACGGACCATTCCAAACAACTCTTCCCAACAACCATGGTCTCTTTTCAGTGACACATCCCACCCAGTTAAACATCCCTACTTTTTGTGCTCCCACAGGCTTCTGCTCTGAGGGCTGATGAAAACACATCTGCGTAAAAGCACAAGGATCAAATCTTTCTGAAACACTTGTCCAGTCCTTCAACCAAGTATTTCCATTCTTTTAGGACACCACTGAAGTTTTCCATTAAAAAGGAAAAATGTATTTTAAAGAACACGTGAAGTCTTTCAGCAGGTTTCAGTAACATACAGAGGTCACAAAAATACAGAAGGATCAGCTGTATTGTCATTTCAGTATACCAGTCCTGGCCAGTATGCTTCACTTTACTACCTAACCTTTGAAAATAGTGTTTTGCAGTAACCTGCCTTAATAAGTACTGCTCCCTTTCCAAATAAAACAAAAAATGTCCTGTAAGAAAGTCAAGTTGCTTGATAGGAGTGATTTCTAATCACAGAAAATTAATCAGATGTGCTGACAGTTTGGTCAACAGATAAGACAAACTCCAAAGTTTATCTCTGCTCTGGCTATATCCTTCCTTATCTCACCACCCATGCCTCGTAAGCTCTCTTCCTTTTACATGTAAGCCTATCGAGCTATCAAGCTCACCTTTCTTCTCCACAAGGCAAGATTCATATTTGGTCAAAAAAAACCCTCATGTTTTCAACATGAAAATCCAATTAGAACAGGAAGAGTCAAAGTTCAGTACTTTTATCCAATCCTGAAAACACAAAGTCTCAGGCCCAAGATAACCGTGTATCACCACTGTGATCACGGTTATAAATAAAGACCTCAGTAAGGACAGGAAAGAGAAACAACTTACACTTAGATTGCTCTGCACTGCCATAAAATCTCTGCCAGATGAATTCTGAGAAACGACCAAGATACTGATAAACAGAAATTTTACCAGTCTTCAGCAAAACTGCTGAAGGAGTCACTTCACATTTCAATTTTAAAAGCAGTTTACTTGACATTTCCCAGAACTCACACATAAAAAGAGACAGAAAGGGACATGACAGCCTTATGCTGGCACCAACCTTGTTGACTTATGGGACTTACTCTTCCCCAATGCAACTCTGATGGCAGCTCAGTGGGACATTGCTGGGCTTGAGGGCCAAAATTAGGAAACAACAGTTGGCAAGGGAGCTTCCTGAAAGTAGCAAGTTAAGGAGGAATAACAAGTAATATATGCAAATGGTAGAAAAGCTCCTAAAAGTTGATGCTTGTACTGAGAAAAAAAACCTTCCAAACTCATCTGAAGCCATGTGAAAGAGTATCTGTTTCTGTAAAACCAACCTTTTTTCCTCACTCAGATACTGAAATGCCGCTTTCTCTGAAAAGGTTGCTTTTGCCTGCCATGTTATCTGTTTCCAGATCGCTTACCCATGAAATGAGATAAAGTTTCTTTCTCAAAATGCTTCAGTATCCATATGTAAATGACTCAATACATATGTACACATTGTACCTGACTGTGGATGATCATACAACCATAAAAAATCCCCAAAAAACCTAAATAAAAAAGTCAATATTCTACACTTCTACAGGAAAGTTTGAAACCAATGGCCTCTTGCCCATCAAACCATAAGCAGAGCAGCATTTTCCTGGAAAGACTAAGAAACATGCCTTGAGCAGAAGCACTCCAAGTAAATGCTACATCATACAAGTAGTATACAGTTTGTGCTGGAATGCTCAGTAATTTCTCTGTGCAATAATGTTTTAAGCCTCACATGGATAACATTCCAGCTCTCTGCAAACTTGAGTACAAACCACAAATCTGAAATGGTTGTCAAGAAATTGAGAGAGTAATTACTGCACAGCGTGCATCAGTAAGTAATTGCTTCTGACACTGTCACTTCATATGCATCATTTCTGCTACATGAGCCCTGCAGGTTAGTGGGAATTCAAAAGATAAGTATGAGAAGTCATTACCAAGAACACTCAAGTAGGACTTCCCTAAGACAAAAGGCAGATAAAAAACAGTTGTGGTGTTTTGTAACCTCAGAATTGATAATTTGAAGAATTGGGGAAAAAGTTATCTGCAAATGGCAGTATTTCCCATACAATCCACTCAAGAGCTCTTTGCATGGCCTCTCTTGCAAAATAAACTACAAAAATTCCCAAAAACAACAGGAAAAAAAACCCTAACAACAAAAAACCCCTAATGAACAAAAAGCAAAATCAAGCCATCTTTGTACACCCTGCCTTAGTAAGTTGAAATTCCTATGGCTTTTTTAAAAGGCTTAAAAAACCAGAAATTCCTATGGCTTTTTTAAAAGGCTTAAAAAAACAGAGTTGTAAACTTTAGCCCTTTAGACACTGGTAAACTTCAGCTCTTTAGACACTGCTTTAGCACCTTAAATTTTTTCTCAAATCAACAACTTGTAACCTTTCTCCTCCCCCACAGGTTGCCAAAGAGCCTTCCAAGTAAACCAAATTTATAACTGAATATGTAAGGATGGAAGACTGAAGAGTTTTGTGGGTTTTGAGGGGATTATTCTGTAAAGCATATAGCTCAATTTGACCTAAAATACGAATATGATAAGGACAAAATTGGCATTACAGAAACATCACCAATAAACTGTGGCTTCAAATGTAGTTCAGTAAAGTACAGCTGCTTCCCCCTTACATCAGCTCTGCCATTCTTTATTCTACATATCAGCTACCCTAGCACGTCTGCCTCAGTTCCCAAAGAGACAAAAGACCTTTTTGGCACTCAAACATGGCAAACAGCTCCAGCTTCTAGGGGAAAAGATAGAGGGGGTAGGGAAGAGTGGAATAAGCTATTATCTGGATTAAAACGTTTCACATGTGCCCATGTAAATCCATCCAAAAGTTGTTGCTATCTGCTGCCTGCCCACAGTGACCTGTGTGAAACAACGCGTGGTGTGAGCCTTGGCAGCACTGGAGACGCCTCCCACGGAGTGAACACCTCGGTCAGCAATCCCAGAGAAGCAAAGGAACGGAAAAACCTCCCTTTCAGTCCCAGAATAAATCCCCAAGGGAAGAGGCACACCGTTGGGAACTGTGGGAAGCTAGCAGGGATACCATCCACATGGACAAAGGTGGGGGGGAGGGAGCCACCAAAAACAAAACGCCACAATCACAGAACAATTCAGCCTTTGGTAAGACCAAGCAATGGCTCCCACCATTCACTTTGGCAGCAAGTGCTGGTACTACCACCATAGGGAAGATAAAGAAATTTACTCACACCCTATTTACCCAAAGAAAAAACAGTATTGCAGAAGGGCTCTGCTGCAAGAATCACAGCTGGCTCCAACCCCAAATGTCTTAATTCCAAGATTAAAATGCCCAAAAGAGGAAAATACGGAACAGGTCAAATGTCAGTCATAAAATTATATCTGCTAATTTAAATTAAGTTTCCTTTTCTTCTTCCTCCTCTTCCCCTTTCGCTACCCCTTCCAAATACCTTTGCAGCAAAATAAAAGCCTGCAAGTATTTAAGCATGTTGAACTTGGAAACTAACACAGGTGCTGATAACAACATTATTTCATGGACTTCTACAATAGAACTACTACACTAATTCCAAAACACTAAGCAATTTGTTGGCACACATATGTGGCCAATGCCTTCAATCATTTCATCACATCCATATTTTTTTAAGTTTATATCGATACAGAATTCCATTAAAACAAACTCTACCAATGCATGAAGGCAAGCTGTCATTTTAAATCTGAGGCCAACAAAATATAAAAATAATGACACTTCAATTACAGACAGAGAAATTAGGTGAGACAACATTTCTGTTTTCCTGGTGAGGAGAAACACGTTCTTTAATATGAGATTGTCAGAATAATTTTGAGTGGAGCTAGGTGAATACCATACACCAGGTATCATCTTCTTTTCACACACCAGCAGTAATCAAGTGGCTCCTGTGCCAGCACAGAGATGCCTTACTCATAATCAGTCATGTTGTGCTACATAATCTACATGCACAAAGACCTTGCCTCAACAGGATTAAAAACAAAATACAAAAAAAGAGGGTATGACAGAGGAAGAACAATTTAAATGGTATCATATCATCATATAAGAGAGTGAAAGCAGATCTAATATGAACTCTGAAAAGGCTCATGAGGGGTCTCTACAGGAAAGATATTTCCTGGACAAATAGGCTTCACCTAACACTATTTTCATTCTCCTCTAAGGATGAAGCTCATGATCAGATGGACAACTCAAAGCACCATGATAAGGACTTGAGCAAAGGAACACAAGTCCATATACTGAATAAATTAATTTTTGGATCAAACCTTAAAGAAACTGTTCAAACTAGGAAGAAAGGCGGGATAAAAAGTACAGGTGACAGACTAGTCACTGATTTTACCCTTCTTTTTTTAAAAACAATCCTATTATTAAATCACCAATCTTTTCTTCACAGATCA
>NW_008236766.1:1356995-1360851 GCF_000691975.1 Corvus brachyrhynchos
ATAACTATTATCATCTTTATGATATGGTGTTCAAGACTACTAAGGTACGTTCAACAGAAAATTTTAATGAGAACATGGGGCCCAGATATTCGGACCTGAGTTCTGTATTTTGTAAAAGAACTCCAAGACTACAATTCAGCGTAAGTGTAAGGCAATGGCAAGTTGATGTTTTGCTTTGCCACTCCATAATAAACAAACTTGTTGACAAGTGATTGCTAAAAACTTTACACATCACAAAGGAAGAAAAGAAAACAAAATCCTTTTGTTCCATGTTCTTTTCCACCGAAACTCCAACAGTTCCACATAGTGCAAGGTTTCCCACCCTCATTCAAATTACATCTAACTCAACAGATAAAAGACTCCAGTTGAAAGATGAGGCTCAACTTCACTCTCATTACCTTTCCAGGACATGGTCATACAATCTAAATTAAGAAATCCTATCATAATGTCGCAGGATTACAATATGTTATATTACATACAGTAGATTTTTGGTGATGTATTCATTTCATCGTTTCTAGGTGGTCAGCATGATGACCAAGAGCCAGCAATGTGCCCTTGCTCCAAAGAAGGCCAGTGGCATCCTGGAGTGCTTTAGTTAAAAACATTGTGAGCAGACTGAGGGAGGTGATCCTGCCCTGGAGGGGCCACAGCTGGAGTGCCGTGCCCAGTTCCGTGCTCCTTAGCACAAGGCAGACATGGACACGGTCGAGAGAGTCCAGCAAGGGGCCACAAACATGAATAAGGGACAGGAGGAAAGGCTGAGACAGCTGGGACTGTTCAGCCTGCAGAACATAATGCTCAGGGGAGAATCTTATCAATGTATATAAATATCTAAAGAGAGATTAAAGATGATGGAGACAGGCTGTATCCCGTGCCAGGACCAGAGGCAACAGGCACAAACAAAATGCAAGAGGTTCCACATGAACATCAGGACACACCTTTTCACCATGAGAGTAGCTGAGCACTGGCACAGCTTGCCCAGGGAGGTGGTGAAGTCTCCATTGTTGGTGATACTCAAAACCACCTGGACATTGTCCTGGGCAACTGGCCCTAGAGAGCCCTTGTTTCAGCAGCGGGGTTGGACCTGACAACTGCCAAAGGTCCCTTCCAACCTCAACCCTTCTGTGGTTTGCTCTGTGAAGGAAATTTACCTGAAACAGACCACAGCAGTGTAATGAAAAATTTCTGTCATCACTTCTGGCATATCAATACCATCTGGAAACATGAAAACACACCGCAGTTCCTCTCTCATCCAGCTTAGCAGCTGACACTGGAGCTTAAGCTTCATCCAGTGATGGGGTTTTGGTTGTGTTTTAGTACCACCTAGCAAATATATTCCATCTCCTTTAACAGGTCAGCCGGTGGGAACACAATTATCAAAATAAGAAAGGATGCCCAGAATTTAATTTAGGGATAAAAAAGCCCTAGCAATAGAGACTCTTTAACCCATGCTAACTACAAGTCCTAAACACAGGATTTCTCACTGCGTTAAAAGAAAACAAACATATATACATATTCTGTGCATGTTCCATCAGCCAGCCAACTTTTTCAGGAAAAAGCATTACAGCTGTGCTATTCAGTAAGCTTCCAACATACAAAGGGAAAACGCCATCAGAGGTGTCTCTTCAAACAAAGTAACTAGACCGAGCATGAATTCCTTGAGCTTGTGCCTCATTACCAAGTCTGCAGAAAACGCTGTACCACCGATACGAAGGCTGAACACCCGAAATGCACGGCTCCGTGAGCATGCCGAGAACAAAGTGTGCCGGCAGCATCCCCGGAGGCCCTAGCCGCGGCGGCCGGCCCCCCGCGCGCGCCGCTCCCCCCCGTGCGCGGCTCCAGCGGCAGCGTCCCGGCTCCGCACCCTGCCCCCACCGGCTCGAGGGCCAGTGCCTCGCTCCCAGCAATGGCCACTTATGAAGACAATTGTTTCAACAGTACGAGGATTCAGAAGCTATTTTGCAGCGCAGAAATCAGAGGGAGGGGGGAAAAAAACAGCGCACAATGACCCTTTCATTCAAACAAGAAAGGCTTCCAGGAAGTACAAAGTGTTTCCAAGCTTTATCCAAAAGCCACTGAAATCAACAGAGGCCCTCTCCATTTTTATCAGTGGACACTGGAGGAGGCTATAACCTAAGACACTGTTTGAAAGCATTATCAGTCACACTATCATGCATTATTAATAACACAACAAACTCAAGAAAACGTACCCGAATTCCACCTAGCCCTTATGCTGTGACACTGTCAGAAATTTCCCCCCACCTTCTTTTAAAACCTTTTCTCAAATCGCGTAAAAATCTGTCTCCCCCATAAATACTACAACCTCTTCTCCCCCCAACCCCACACCTTGTCACAAGTAATACCATTACAGAACGATGGTGGAACAGCAGAGACCAGGATATATCACACACTACAGTTTTACATACCATAGATGCAGTCCTTGACCGGGAAAGCAAATACAGAAAGAACATCACGCGCCAGCTTTCAGACCTGCACACTCTGACATAATATTTTTGAAAAGGCACTGATATCTTCCAGTTTACTATTAGATAGCCAGCCCAAAGTAATGCACTGCTGATTTTAAATTGAATTATGTGAGGAGAATTATTCACGTGCCTATCAAGAACAGAGAGCATTACTGAGTGTGCCTCACACTACATTACACAAGTAGATATATAGTAAATGCATAGCAAAATTAACATCTTGTTAATCGTTTTCGATCTATAAACTTTGTTTGCCATTTGATTTAAAAAAACCCGTGACATATCCCTCAATGAAATTGCATTGCATTTTGTTCTCTTTAGATACCTTAAATCGAATTGATACTGTAATTTGCAGGGCCATTACAGAGCAGACTGTTATGCTGTACTCACTCCTCAAGTCTCAAACTGTAGCCTGTAGTCACTTTAACATTGGACAAACATGAATTCTCTTAGGGTAAGGTACTGCTCAGCATGAGGGACAGATGAGAAATTTTGTTTGAAGTCATTAAATGAAAAAAAAGAGTATCCATAATAGCCAAACTTTAGAAGAACTCAATGCAAAAAGTCAGTTCTAATAATACTAATTCCACTCTACAAGGAACAAGCGTTTATTTAGTGAGGGACAGCTAAAATGCAATGATGTAAAAAAACCCACGACACCTTATAAAAGCAAGCTAATAAAAAGAAAACGAAGTTGGGGAGAGAGAATGTATTATTGGTTAAGTTCAGAGTTCAAATACACAAGATCAGTACTGATGTTAGGTCAGGTTTTCACCACCACATTCCTTCATCTTTCCGAACAGTCAGAGATGCTAAGCAACCTCTGATTTAACCGGGGCCAATACAATGAGACTAAAGCTGAAGCGAGGGGCTGCTAAAACACAGAACTGAGTTTTAACCTTAAAAACACTGGTTTGACACAGTGGTGTCAAACCAGTGGTGTAGTCTAGACTGATATGGTTTAGCTGTGTATTTGGTGTGAACATTCTCACCTAACAGCAGAGTAATCACTTCCTAATCCGATTTCTTTTCGGATACTGCTGCAAGAGAATTCTTATCCTGTGCTCCAAAAAAAGGTAACACTGAACACGCAAATGCTCTTCGCCTTCTCTCCCAAATCCGATTCCTTAAGATTGGCTGTGTGTCTCAAATGCCTGGCTAAAGTTGATACACGCAACGCGGCTCCGAAGAGAGCGCAGGACACCGCCGCTGAGGCTGAGACGACCTAAAGCGATGCCACCGCACAGCCCGCGCTCTGCCCAGCCCGTCTCACGGCGCTACTCTGACGGGCTTTGGGGGAGTTCGGTCACTCTGACCGACCCCGGTCCGTGCCCAGCCGGGCATTCCCGCAGCGCCCGGGGCTCCCGGCAGGG
>NW_008236766.1:1361328-1377695 GCF_000691975.1 Corvus brachyrhynchos
GCCCAGGGGTGAGGGAGCCCAGGGAAGGGCTCTGCCCCCGCCGCAAGCGCGGAGTCGCAGGATGGGGCAGGCTGGAAGGGACCACAGCGGCTCGTCTGGTGCGACCTCCCTGCTCAAGCAGGGTTATTGCTAAGCACGTGGCACAGGATTGTGTCCTGACTGTTCTTGAATATCTCCGGTGAGGGAGACCCCACGCCCTGTCTGGGCAGCCTGTGCAGTGCTCAGTCACTGCGCAGTAAAGAGATTCTTCCTCACATTCAGGTGGAACTCCCTGTTTCTTCCTGTTGCATTTTGTCCTTTTGCTTGGTACCACCGAGCAGAGCCTGGTCCATCCTCGGTCACCTCCACTTCAGGTATTTACAGACATTGATGAGGTCCCCTCCCAGTCTTCTCTTCTCGAGGCTGAACAGAAGCACAGAATCAATTAGGTTGAAAAAGACCTCTGAGATCAAGTCCAACGTCTTGTGTCCAGGCCCAGTTCCCCCAGTCTCTCCTCACAGGAGAGGTGCTCCAGTCCCTTGATCAATTTTGTAGTCTCCACTGGACCCACTGCAGGTGCTCCATGTCTCTCTTGTGCTGAGGAACCCAGAACTGGATGCAGTCAGAGGCCAGGAAGGTGCTGCCAGGGCTGCTCACTCAGGCACACGTCAGCCTGATGCTGCTCTGAAAGCACCTCTGGGCTTGCGTCCTCCTGTCTCCTCCATCTTCCCATCCCCGTGGCCCCGGTGGCTGTCGTGACTCCACGGCTTTGTGAAGCAGCTGTGTTTGCAGGGAAATGCTTTAGGGATTGTTTGGCTTTAAGGTTGTTTTCTTTTTCTTATTTGGATTAACATCACACACATCTCTCTTAACAGTTGGGCTTGCACAGAGTGAAATCCACTCTCCCCTCTGGCTCAGCATGGAGAGGAGAACAAGCCCTGGGAAGGATGACCCGAACTGAGCTGCTGAGGGATAAGTGACAGGAACCCATGCCCTGCCTTGAGAATGCTTTTTCCTCTGGCTGTAGAGGCACCTGGGATGGCCTTGCTAGCCTAAAATTAGGTCTGTAAGCAGTTCCCCTTCCTCTCCTCTCTCCGTTCTCTATTTGTGGCATTTGCATCAGAATCCTTCCCTATCTTATGGGGCTTATAAGAGGAGAGGTTAAAACTTTGCAGTACTTAATGATTATTTTCCAGGACTAACCAAGTAGTTAAGGTTGCATCCATAATGCTGAATTGATCAGACACTGATCTAACTTAACACACTACCAAGCATAGGAAACCTCATTTATGCGACTTTCCATTGCCAAGACAGACCGAGTTCTCTGCAGGGACTAGAAACAGCGGCACATATAAGAAGACTTCACTGCCAATATTTTACAGCCTTTTGAAGCACAACAACTAAACTCTTAGGCCACTCTGCCCAGTGAGTTGTGGACAGCTGGACATCCTTCTGGGAACCAGGAAAAACTGTTAGGATAGCACTGGTGGTATCAGTGGTCACTTGATTAGGACTGTATGGGCCCGAGAATGGGTTATCAGTGAAGGAAAGTGTTGCTTAGATTTGACTGAGAGGTCAGTTTTTAAGCACTATTCAACTTGAGGGAAAGATTTCAATAAAGGTGTCAGGGTAGGAGCAGTATTAGAGTGAAAGGCTTGAGTTTACTCTACAAAAAGCACAGTTAGATTGTGTTGAGCCTGCCTGGTGGTGTGTGGAAGACACAACAGAGAACAGAAATAGCTAAATCTGGTTGCTCTTACTCTGCTGTGTTCTCTAGCCATTTTTTTGCACATTTGTCTTCTCAATCTGCTTTCAGTGTGGTAAAGGACAATGTATTCAGCACGTGGTGAACTTCTTTCAAATAAGCCTGAACTGTAGTTCAACCCTTATGACAAAAGCCATAGCCTGAGGGTCTTAGAAGGACTTGCAAGAAAGTCTAGAGAAACAGCACAGATATTGGCAGGGGCTTTTTGTCAAATAAAGAGTAAAATGGGGAAATAAAAAATTGTTCTTGCACCTTAACTGTTCCAGAAATAACCATGTATTTAGTAAATATTCAGTACATAAAGTTAACAGGGCCAGTAAGTAAACAGAGGTTTACCAGAGATACTGTTGAGCAACAATAATTAAATGCACACATGCCTTGCTATGCAACAGAGTAAGGGACAAGAAATATTTTTTTTAAAAGGAGAATCTCAGAAGAAACTCAGATTCACTTTGAATTGCTACAAGAAAGGAACAAGATGGGTGGAACTGCACAAACCAGAACCAACAAAATGTTAACCCAAATTTTTGCTGTGGAAAGCTCTTTCCTACTTTGTCAGATAAATTCTCTGTGTTCCAAGCCAATTTACAGCGTAGTCCCTCTCTAATCTCTGCATCCAGCAATGTACCTGAACAGCTACAGCCTTCTCCTCCCATTTTCTCAGTCACTGTCTCTTTTCCATTGTATCTTTTTCCTCCCCCATTATTTCATTTCTGAAATACTCTTGCCTAGTGACCACA
Organism: Corvus brachyrhynchos; assembly: GCF_000691975.1. NCBI lineage: Eukaryota > Metazoa > Chordata > Aves > Passeriformes > Corvidae > Corvus > Corvus brachyrhynchos. The sequence goes on from NW_008236766.1 coordinate 1,363,813, forward strand.
AAGAGCATCTGTGACATCTAATTCAAAGGCCAACGGCTTTAATCTGTCAGTCTTCTTGACCAATGTTCCCATCACAGGAAACACCCGAAATACGGCAACTCTGTCAGGAAACTTTACAAATGGCTTAGATTAGTCCTTGAGTAAGACAACGACACTCTAGACTCCATTTTGAATTCTTGAAAGTATTCTTTATGATGTTGAGAAAATCTGTGGAATTGTGAATTCTGTGGAAACTAGGATTCTTTAGCCAGATAATCATAAAGACATATTAGTAAATAGGAAGAGATTTAAAAGATTCATTGTCTTTGGCAAGATTATCAATGTTGATGCAGCTGCTGTTTTTTATGGCAAAGACTTGTATTTTCAAGCTCAAACCTTAAGTGAAAGAGAATGAAGTCTTTAAAATAGCAAAGAATATTGAACTTGGTGTGAAGATATCTTGAGTATTCATCATATTACTTAATTCAGATTTACTTTGCCAGCAATCCCAGTCATGGTTATTGGAGGAGTTTATTTACTGAGCAGTAAGAAACCACAACAGCAACTTACAGTTCCATTCAACTTTGCTCAGAGAATCGAAGAAGTCTGAAATAGGGTATCTCCTTTTTTTTCTGGGCAGCTGTTTCCCAAGATAAGCTAAGCTTCAAAAGCTAACAGAGCTCAAAGCACAAACAAATTGCTCCAGTTGTCAGAGTGCTGATGGACTCTGATTAAGATATTTACCCCAGATTCTTTAAGAAAACAAAAATCCAATCAGTGACTTTTACCATTAAAGCAATCCTCTCCAGCCGGCAAAACCAGATACTTGAATCTGGCTGCTTATTGACAATGCATTTGGTGTGACATCTACACAACAGGCTTGTGGAATAGAGCCTGCACAGCGGATCATCTCACACATCAGGGCACAGATCAGAGCAGAACTGGCACTTCAGGGTGTGGAACATTTCCCACACTCCCACCTGCAGCATTGTCCCTCTTCTCCCCAGCTCCAGAAGCCCACGCTACGGACTGATGCTCATTTTACCAACAACTATGACCCCCAGGTCCCTTTCTATGGTGCTGCTCTCCAGCATCTCCTTCCCCAGTCTGTCCGTACATCCAGGGTTGCTCCATACCAAGGTACAGAATCCAGCACTTGTCTTTATTAAACTTCATACAGTTGGTGATCATCCAGCCCTTGTCATGGTCTCTCTGCAGGGCCTCTGCCCTCGTGGGAATCAACAGCTGCTCCAAATTTAGTATAGCCAGCAAATTTAGTTAGTACTCCTTCCAGTCCTGCGTCCAGGTCATTAATGAAGATGTTGAAGAGAACTGGGCCGAGGACAGAACCCTACAGAACCCCATTAGTGACAGGACCCACTAGTAATGTCACTCCATTCACTACAACCCTTTGTGCCCGACCCATGAGCCAGTTACTGACCCGTCCCATGATGTGTTTACCCAGCTGAGTGCTGGACATTTTGTCCAGAGGGATACTGTGAGAGACAGCATCAAAAGCTTTACTGAATCATCTCCATAATTTTATCAGGCACTGAAGTGAGACTGACAGGCCTGTAGTTTGCATGGTCATCCTTCTTGCCCTTCTTGAAAACCAGGAAAATGTTTGCCAGCTTCCAGTAGACTGGGACCTCTCCAGATTCCCAAGATTCAGACATCATTGAGAGAGGTCTCTTGATGACACCAGCCAGCTCTTTGCTCTTGGATGAATCCCATCAGGCCCCATAGACTTAGACGGATCCAGCTGGAGAAGCAGCTCCTGCACAAGTTCAGGGTAGACTGGAAGTTTATCATTCTCAGCCATGAGAAATTAGTTTAACACAGAACAAAGAGTCAAACATAGAATGATTTAGTGATCTGCTCAGAATACTTCTTCATGACATGGAATTCTTCCAAGTACAGTAAACATTGCAAATTCCAGGTTTTAGATACAACTCCTCAAGGCTAGGTTGTAAAGGAAAAATCAGGAGTTATGAGTTTAACATTAGATCCCAGTTCTGAGGCAGAATTTTAAAAGCTATTTCCCACTGCAGCATTCCCAGCCCTCTTGAGGGCCTAGCAGGCCCTACTAACCTTTTACGGCTATGAGGAAACTTTTGAAGCCCCACAGCTGCACAGGAGCAGAATTCTCTTGTGTTTGGAAGACTATCTGCAGAAAGGAGCTTTTATGAGGCTTCTCACATATACACCAGTCATTGACTTGAGCTCTCATAATCCAGACCCAGATTCTTCTTGTGTACTATAAAACAAGGAAATGGGAATTATCACACTAGGTGGAGCATTTTTAAGAACTGGCAGGGGAGTTATGGTATGTTAGTAAATATATTATGCCATTATTTATATTAATTGCCAGTACTAAAAGGCTGTAACTTCTTTCAGTTTGGGTGACCTGGAGCTATAAAGCCACCAGCTGAGGGTTATAAATGTCTGTCATTGCAAGACATCAATTGGTCATAAAAATAGTTGGAGTATTCACTTCTCTTTGATGGAAATTTGAAAAACATGCTCTGGATCCCACTTTCCCATCAAAACCCTTTTTTATTTCCCTCTTAGTACTGCCATACTAAACTATAGGGTTCCCAAACCCCACACTATCACAGAAGGAAACTACGCATGATGAAAATTCTCAGGAACACACAAAAATCTTCAGCTGCCTAAAAAAACCCCATGTTTTGACTTTGCATAACAGCACTGTGCATGAACAAAAGCTTCTCATTTTTAACTTTTACTTCTTCTGTCTCACCCTTTCAGCAAGTTTTCTATACAAGGCAAAAAAAACATGTCATAAACTCGCCTTGACAGAATATTAAGGGAAGGTAAATGAAGCTGAAATAACTTTGGCACAGGGGCCTTCCATAAGAGATTAATGGGGGAAAAAAGGTACTTTATGCAAATAGTTGTATTTGAAGAGACAGAAGTTAGACCCAGTTGCCTTCCACTGCAAACCAGAAAAATTTTCAAAATTACTGCTGTATGCAAGAAATTAATTTCAGAGAGAAAAGGAAGTCAAGTTTACCTACTTATTTTGAAATAAAGGTAGAAACAGAATTAATCTCATCTACAGATGTAATCAGCTCAGTTTAATTTTTAATCAATGACTAAAAATACCGTTGAGGAAGGACTCACCCCTTTTAAACAGGTTAATAAAAAATTAGGCTTAGTGGGAAACTCAGCATGCTTCATTATACTCAAAAAGTGCAGTGTTTCATATTTTATATAACAGCTTTATTATCAAATGGCAAGAGACACTTAGTAATGATGTCATGCAGGTATCACCAAAAAAATTCCAAAAGATAAACAGGTCACCTAACAGCTCAAAATCCCTTGCAATTAAAAAACAAAGCTACATCTTTCTGATGTCCTGGTTTGTTCCATGGTAGCCACTATTTTTCTGTTGAAATGTTATGGCTCTCTCTTGGATCACTTTCTGGATTTCCTAAAGGAAACAGTAGGCTAGTACAGTACTCCACAACACAGTGCTTTTTTTGCTTTCCACAATGCCTGCCTTACTCTTCACAACCCTCACAAGTCCTCATGGGATAGGAAAGCACCTCAGGCTGCTGGCAGCTGAAGATAAACACAGAAGAGATGGGTTTAAAAAAAATGCTAAGGTTTTGAAAAAGTAAAGAACCCTATTTTGAACCTTTTTAAGGTCTTAAGGCTTTTAGTTATTATGATGGGAAGCCAGTCTTGTGGCTGAAACACAACAGGTTTTCAGTAACAAAGCCTGATCCCCATCTCCATAGTGAAACAGAACTCAGTGAAAATGTCAAGTGATAGCACAAGTCACATTAGATTGAAGGAGATTTCAGTTCCTTCTTTAGTGAGAAGGTTCCACCAAAACATTGGCTTTACACAGCATGGGAGGGATTTTAAAACAGCTTCTGTTACTGACCAAGAATTGAGACAAATTTTGAGAAAAGCCACTGGAAAATAAGTAGTAGGTAATTTATTCTGAGAGTTCATCTGCCTGAAAAGTTAACTCTGCAGAAAAGTAGGCTGTAAATCTACAGCAGCTTCACTCTCAGTAGTCCGTGGGACCCTTGCTCACATGGCTCAATTCACATCCAGGTTTACTATGGAATAAATCCCCTGGGTAGAGGAGCGCTGGAGATTAGAATGGCAGCAATAAAAGGAATCACTGTTCAGTGTTAAATGCCAAAGTACACTTTTAGAGTAAATTCTAAATAACAAAAGAATTGCTGAAGCTGAATGATCTTACAATAAACTTGCAAACAGAACTGATATAAATTCCTTTATATACTTATGTAAAAAATATCATTTACTGTGCAGCCTGGATTTAAATAAAAGACAAATGGTCAATCAATATTACTATATATTTACAAGTAATACTGTGATGAAACGAAGCAGTCAATTAACATTATGTTACAAGAATGAATAAACCCTTTAAAGGTACCAGTACCTTTTACATTATCACATTCATGAACATCTCAAAGATCTATGATATGATCATGAGTTAACACGAGGACACGGACAAATAAACCCTGGAACTGGAGCACATGCTGCTGTGTCACCTCCCTTTTCAGGGAGACACTGCAGGGGCATCAGCTTAAACCGCATGAGCAGCACTGGTTTCAGTAGGATAAAACGCGAGTGTGCTCCCCAGCTCCTGACCAGGGCCTTGGTTTATGGGGTTCCACTGACAAGACAACAAACTACCACAGCTGGAAGCACAAGGGGAGGTATCTTGTACCTTACTGAGAGAACACACAGAGTTCTGCTGAAGGCGAGTCATGGCTGGTTGCCCATTGCCAGTCACTGACCTGGCAGACAATGGAACCCCCCATTTTTATATACACCGACACAAGAGCCTGCTGTTCCATGGTGCTCTGAACATTATTTGGGATCAGCTGTTTGATAGGAACTGCACCAGTTTGTGTACCTGACATTTCTTTTAGCTAATCAAGCTGCAATGAGAAATTTTATACTCTTTACATATTGCTTGAGAAATGGTAATATTACACTGCTTAAGCATTTTTAAATCACTTGAGAACTGCAAGTTTTACATAACCATATGATCACTTTCTTAAGTTGGCAGGATAAATCTATGCAAGTGAAATAATGGCAAAATAATCAACACTAAAAAAATGAAAATTAGAACTTAAAAATCATCAGCTAGCCAAGATAAGAATTCTAAGCTGCTCCCTCCCTTCCTGTATCTGCTCCCAGAATAAAATTTTACAGGGGCCAAGAGGGAATGATGTGACACTTTGCCTTTGTTAACCCAGTAAGTAAAGCAGATGTAGGTTCAAGTATTTAATTCCATACAGCACTAATAAATAGAAGTAAACAACCAGGATGAGAATAATATTGTAGTTAAAGTACTGCAAAGAACCTTTGTTTCTGAGTGAGCACCATTATATTATTTTGAAACTCCCCAAGGCAAAAAAGAAGGAAAATATTGTTAGTGAGAAATGCACTCAGACCAGATCACATGCAAGCCTACAGACAATGTTATAAAGTTGGACTGAATAATTCAGGGCTTTTTCCTGCAAGTGTTAGAAAGCATCACCTGTAGTTTATGTCTACATTACAATTTTTGCTCTGCACATAACTAGAGCAAAATGTTACATCTATATTCTCACTTCCCTCATCCTGAGGGCCACATACACACCCTCCCAAAATAAAACACTGGTGGTTTGGTTACAAAACTATATGCAGTACATTTCTGAACACACTTCCTTCCATTTAAGGACATGTGCTCATTTAAAGACATTCTTATCAATTACAAGCCTCCCCTTTAATTGCTTAAGATCCAATAGAAAAGCAAATATACAAATATCAGAAGTGCTGATCCTGAGATGAAATATGGGAAATTCTGGTCCAGTTTGATCCTTATTCAAACTTCTGTTTCAGTTTCTTCTGGAAGAGAGCTGGTAGGATGGAGAGGATGGCTAGAATCATGAGAACAAAAACAGAGTTCCAGGAAACAGCTTCCCCTGCTGTTGTAAGCTGGTACAGCGTTGTTCCTGCTTTAATGGCTACAAAAGACGGTGGTGCTACACCTGGAGCAAGGAAAGGATGAAAAAACAGCTTGTTAGGGTGAAAAAAGCCATAATTAGTCATCCAAATTTTAACACCAAAATCTTGAGAATTTGTTGTCTTGTACTTTTTTTTTTTTAAGAGGGCTGTAAATACAGAATTCAAAGACAAAAACCCCTTATCAAAAGAACTAGTTTTATGCCATTCTTAATATTTTTAATGCAAACTCAAATACAGGAGAACAGGCAAATAATCTCTGCTCTTTAGGCTCTGCAGATTTCAAGTTCTCCTTTCAAACTGATTTTAAGTTCATAAAGGAAAAATACTGGATTGTTTCCCAACCAGATTAAAAAGTATGTGCAAAAATATGCCAATTAAAAAATCTATAGTGTATACCCCTTCTTCTGGCCACCCCAAACTGTGGCTCACGAGCCACAACTCTTACCTAGGAAAGTGCCAATGAAAAACACTTTCAATGGCACATTGATTACAGGAGATGTGATATTGATAAACCAGTTGGGAAGGAAAGGTGTTATTCTCAAAAATATTATGTAGTTAATGAGATGTTCTCTATGTCGTTCAACCTGCCAAAAAAGAAAAACCAAACATTTGGTTAAAAAATCCCTGCCTTGAAAATACACAACCATAGAGGTTTAAAGGGGTTTTTTATCCCTGTCTTTTGTAGACATTTACATGTTGTAAACATAAAAATCAGTTAAAAATGCGTGATGTGGGGAAGTGAATCACCTGTTAGATAGTACTGAGATCACCCTGGAAATAGCTGTGTGTGACAGAGCACAGTGGTGATGTGTCTGACTGACTCAGCTAACTCAAGCAGCAAGTAAGTCATAGGCAGAGCCACAGGCCTTACTCTAACTTCAGCACATCACCTCTGTCTAATTCTGGCCCAGTCAACACAGCCAGTCTCTAATCTCATTCCTAAAGCTTTTGCAGCAACTAGCAAGGAAGTTTGTTCCTCAATCCATTCTGTCCTAACCTGTGATCAAGCTTCAAACACAGCTATATTCCTCACTTGGAAACTCAGCCAGGTCCCAGCTCTGAACTTCATGAGGTGGCTGCTCCCAGCACAGTTCCAAAGCCAGTCTCCCCATAGGCTATAGAGCCCAGCATTAACACTTACCCAGCAGCAACAACAGCTCCAACTTCATCTACAGTATTAATTATGTTTTTAGGTCTAGCCTAGCTCCTTACACCAATGCTACAACAAAGCCTCTTCTCCTTCCAGCCTGTCTCTAGCACATCAGTCTTTCCAGACAAGTGTGACCTCAAGCCAAGCTGCAAGGATAGCCAAGCGTCCACAGTTCTGGCCCATCCTAGCAGACCTGCACTAAGATTAAGCCTCAAACAGTTGAAAACAAATCTGGTCTGATTGCAATTCCACCTGAAATCTCACATGGCAGCTCACCCCAGTCACAACCCTGTTTTGCAGCTTTAGCCAAATTTAAATTTAACTGTAACACCAAAATCAGGAGCACTGTGGGTTTCTTAAATCTTAACGCAGGAGAAATATTTAAATATTGATTAATGCTGCATATAAAATGGCTTAACCTCAATACATAAGCATGATACAGTCCAATTAACCTGGACACAGTGAGATATGAGCTGCACGTGCAATTTTAAATCACATGCTCAGTTCTACTAATGGCAATAGTAACCATTTGCTGCTCAGAATAGTCTCAAGATTATACTGCAATATGAAGATTTACTTGGGTCAAGAGTCAAAATAATAGTATATAACCTAACAAGGTCAGTTGTGCCAGACAGCTCCAGATCTTATCTAATGAGGAACAAGTTTAAAGCATTTTTATGTAACTCAAAAAAATCTTGACCAGAGTACAGGTGCTTCATACTTGCCAAAAAAAAAAAAAAAAATTGTTTGAATGTTTCAGAGTATCAAAGAAAGACACATAGGGTCAAGTACAAATCACACTGTATTTCTGTACTGCAAAACCTTTAGGTTCACCTCACAATCAAGACTTGCTGAAATTAATGTTACCAGATACTGTAAGAGAACGTTTCTAAATGCTCCAACTACAATAACATCTTCAAATTAATGTTTCTCAATCAGACATACAGCTACAGGTTCCTCCAACACAAAAATACAAACCCAGCTTTCATTAGTCCTGATACTTAGAGAGCAATTACTTGAAATTATCTATAACTGGAGAGGTTTCCTATTGACACTAAATAAACCAGGGGGGTGATCAGTTGCAAACACTTCCTAGGTAAGAACAAATTTCTCATGGGAAATATAAAATCAGGAATACTTCCAGAATCCCTTCTGTGTAATGACATACATGAGCACAAGACCTCTTAGTTTTCCATGCTATTCCACGACACATCTTGTATCGTAAGTTCCAGCATCTCTAGAAACCGTACCTGTTCTGACCATTTTACTGCTTTTTCTGTTAAATATCTGTACACAACAGGACGTCCCACTAGGTATGAAAGCATATAGCAAAAGGAAGCTCCAAGTCCTGAGCACTGAAAAAAAATCAAAACAGACAATAAATGAGCAGAAACTCTAATTAATGTCAGCCTTGTTTCCCTATAAACTACACTGCCTGGCTAGAGCAGGTTTCTATGCAGCCCTCCATCAGGGCTCTCCTCCAGCAGTATGTACACACTCCCCAAGTACGCTGTTGACCCAAGACAGTTTATTTCCAAGGCATTTGAATCAATCTTAGCACTCAAAGTAGACAACATTGATTACTTATCAGTTAATATCGAGTGCTTCTGCAGTTTTAAGACTTTGAACAGTGAAAGCTTTGCAAATAAGAGGCACAATGCCATTAAAGAAATTCAAACATGAAAACTGAACAACAGGGTCCTCCCTACCTTTTCAATACTAAGGCTCATTATGATTGCATCTTTGGCCCATAACTTATTAAAGCTTGTTGAAAAAATACATTTCAAATCTTAAACTAAGCTTCTTGCATATTTAAGCCAGTTATAAACCAGATGTATTTTGTAGTGTGATAATAAAACAACAGTAACTGTGTTGTGAAATTACGACTGGGTTCTGGCAGATGCTAAACAAATTTAGAGTAAAGGAAACTCTGGCTGATTCACACTCAAATGTCTTCATTATTAAGAAAACCTGGAGAAACAGCTCAGTGTTTTGGATCATCACCCAATGCTACAGTGAATTTTTGTGGGTAATTCTTGCAGCAGAGCTGAGTAAGAACTCAGTAGTTCATCAGAACCTGAAGTGTATGCCAGTTTCAGACTGATCATTTCCAATAGGAAGCTGCTCAGATGCTTGGTTGTACTCCAAATCGATAAAAATATATGCCCTCACAAACTACTTTCCATACTTACCAAACAAACAAGAAATAAGGCCAGTGGAAAGGGATAAAGAAACCCTGACAGGATACTGAGAAATATAGACCCAGGAATAGCAAATGTTTGCAAGCTGGATGCATCTTAGTTAAGGGAAAACACATTCCTAGAAAGCTACACACCTGCTAACTTTAAAAGCAGTCAGGATACATATTACAACTTGAAAAACTATAAATAGGCAGGGCCCCTCAAGATCCTTACTTCAAAATGCCTTTTGTGGAATAGCACAAGAAGTGCAAGCACAGAGCAACAAGATGTAGATTTGTCACTACACATACAAAAAAATAAGTCAGTAAGTAATAAAAGCTGACTGCATTTTTCTCTTTATCTGCGCTACAACTGCCACAGAGGATTTATTGTGACTTCCAGGAAACACAGACTTCTGATTTTACACTGTTGACTAGAGATGTGCAATTTCAGATATTCTCTCTGGAAAGTTCACAGGCCTGTCTGAGCCCATAAGCACAAGTTTCATGGAAGACTGAAATGTATGAAGGCAGCTACTACTTCCTTACAAATAGGCTTGGTGTAATCACTGACTACAATAGCTGACCACTACTTTCAGTCAGAAATTTAAAAATTTTTAAATTTAAATTTTTAATCAAAAATTAGGATTCTGCAGTGTAAGCAAGCAGGTTGCTGGATTTAAGGCTTGCTAGGCATACTTGAGACTATGATGCATTGCTCACTTTGCATACAAAAGATATAAAGCAAAAAAACCTGCACACTATTTTACCCAAGTTGAACTGACCAAAATATTAGGAAGTCCAATAATCTTCCTGAGTCCATTACAGTCAGTCCAGCTTTCACTAAGCAATGTCAAGGTTCAGAGGTAACTGTACCATGCCTAGAAACTGATCACAGTCTGCTGCTGAGACAGTGAAGGTCATCACATCAGCTCCTAGAGCAGCTCAATAAAGAGCCAATTTATTCTCCTCCTTGTTAATATAGACACTAACATTTTCATTTTCTTCATAGATCTATAATTTGGAAAACATGAAACTTTTTGTGAAATACTTTAAAAGAATGAGCTGAAGGATAATTACTAGTGGCACGTTCAGTGCTGACTCTCCTGAGTTACGAAAGCCTCCTGCATTAAAACTGTGAAACAAACCTCTTCCACAGCTTTAAAATTATTAACCTTTAGTGAAGTGTTCCAGTTAAGAGTGTGTTTAATGATTAATTAATATATTCAGCACTCAGGAAAAGGAAGTCAACACAGAACACAGGTAGCCTTTGTGTCTCCCTACACAGAAAGTACTTCAGAAATTCATCTCTCTAAAAGAAAACAGAGATTGGGTTTTCTGAATTTGGGCAGTGCAGAGATGAAAGATGGCTCAAAATACTTTCCTTCAGAAATACTGCTAAATATTCTACAAACTACCCTTATGTGGAACTTTGAATGTCTCAAAGAAGAGCAGTGCAACAGTCTCAGTCTTCCTTTAGAACAAACAGTAATTTCTACCTCAAAATTCACTTTATTTTAAAAGTTATCATAACACTAAAGTGAGACCAAGCCTAATAGAGAGAAATGTTTCTAAATTTCCAAGATTTTAAAATATTTGTGTCTCTTTGTAGACACTCCTATATTAAACAAAGTATGTTAAACTTCACCCATGACCAGGAAGTTATCAATTTGTATTTTTCACTTATTTTTTCAGAGAAGCATGACAACATCAAAGCTGCCCTTTATACCAGAAAAAGGATACAAAACATATGTGGCAAAATAAGCCACTAACACTTGAACGTAAAATGTGTCCTTGTATTTGGACAAGACTTTTCCCAAGGCCTTTGCATCATCCATATCTCTAGGAACCTTTATACATTCTCTTTCTTCTCTGGAGAGGAAAAAAAAAAAAGCAGGAATGTAGTACAATTACTTACTGAATACAGAGATAATTAGATACACTACATCACTAAATTACAGCTTCAGCAAACAAACCATGATTATTGTTGTAATAATGCTCTCAGGTGAATACCTAATATTTACAGTGTGGTTTATATTAGAAAATCCCCAATTTTAGGTATTTGCAACCTTTTTTTTTTTTATTCAGTACAATAATGTGCTTCTCTTCTAGGTTTTTTTTCTTACCAAGTACTGACCAAAAAGAAATAATTGAGCAAACTAAACCTTGGCAAGTGAAAGGAGCCAATGTTTCAGCCAAAACCAACTGCAGTTGCCTGAGTGCTGGGGTCATAACAGCTGAAGTGCAGCAGGAGTGGCAGAACTTCACCTCACAAACAAATAAAGCTCTAAGGGCAAAATCTCATGTCACACCTTAATCTGGTGCAACTCTGGGCAGCACAATTCAGTGTCTTCGCTTCCTCTGTATCAGACTTAGGGATCAGGCTGTTGCAAACTGACCTTGTTGAGCAAGTTAATCAGACAGAAAATTAACTACTAAAAGGGAAAAGAAAACTGTTAGACAAGCAGGCTTTCACCTGTCAGCCTGCCTGCCTTCCCAACACAAGTCCTGGGTGCAACAAGAAGGTGAAAAAGAGAAGGCAAAGTTTAGCTAGGAAGGAAGAAGGATTTCCCCTTTGGTGACAGCCTCCAGTTTTACCAAGACACAAGGAAGTTTAAAGTGAACCCAGACTGAACCAAGCACACTCTGACTCTCATCTGAAGAAGGTTAAGGACACACCGATAATGTGCTAGAGGGTAACACCTCAAAACACGGGATCTCCACTGTGTAACAGAAACCTTAGATCAAGACCAATTCTCTGATTTTGTGCCATATCCCCATGCAGGATCTGATACTGAAAAGCAAATTATTTGATAAATAATTGATAAATTAAACTTTCGTAACATACTTACTCACTAAGTTGTGGGAAATTTTTATATACCAGGAACATAAGGAAAGCAGCTGATAAGAAGATGGACACTAAAATAAGAAGTGATGTCCGAGCTGATCCACCTTCTGCAAGAGCTTTCCCTGAAATTAAACATAAAACAAACTTAGAAAAAACCTCCAGCACTACCAAAACAAAACAACAAAAATCAATCCCTCACAACTTACAACAGATTCCAGACTTATCCTTTAAGGGAATATTAAAGCAAACCCTCTGTGGACATCATCTTCCTACCAACACTTTCAATAACACACATCGGTCACATTCCCGGAAAACTTTCAAACAACCTTGAAGTTTTTACACTGGCAAACATCCCACAGAAGGGGATCTCTATGATCCATAAGAATTCAGGCCTTAATTAATAAATACATTTGTAAAGAGAAAAATCAGAGCTAAACAACGTAAGCCATACATATGTTTTCCTTTTTGCCAGAAATTTTCTGCCAGTCTAATTAACTAGAGATTTAACTTGGAAGTTAAATTTCCAGGACGTACAACATAACTCTGAAACCTGCTCATTAACAGATTTTTCCCTCTAATGAAAGACTACCAGATACAGCCAGTTAGGTGAGACACATTCATTAGGAGGAAACCTATATAAACACACACACACACCAGCCTGTGATATAAAAAGATCACAGTTCCTAGTCTTGGGAATTACACATATTTTACACTCATGTGGATATAGGTATATATAAGTGTGTAGTAGCCCTTAAATTCCAGCATAGTGGAAGCAATGGGAGTGCAGTAAGTGACACAATGACATTTTAGGCCTCTTCTGCATCTTAGATTTTTATCAAAATGACCACGTAAGTGCAATACTCTGATTAACACAAAGGCAACTACACACATCAAGAATTTAAAACTGAAATGAACACTGAGTACTCTCTGCATCCACACCGGGCATGTATTAAACCACTCTCTCCTCAGGCACTTTGAGGCTCACCCAGCTTCACACCCAGGGTCACCTGAAGAACACTCCAAGAGCCGAGGCTGTTTTCTCTCGCAGATGCTGCTGGCACAACTACAATGCCAACACACAACACTCAAGCGGGTCACGGTGACACCTCACTGTTGTGAAATGCAGCGACTGGATGACGAAACCCACGGAGCCGGCTGGGCAAGCTAGCAATTTTATGGGCTTTAAGGTTTTTTAGGTTTAAGGTCAGTGCGACCCCACAGGTGTGCGCTGGGTCAGCCGAGGCCAAAGGGAGCATCCACAAAGCAGGTACAACCACAGAATCGCAGAACCGTCCGGCTGGAAGGGACCACAGTGGTCATCTGGTCCAACCTCCTAGCTCAAGCGGGGTCATCCCAGAGCTCATGGAACAGGACTGCATCCACACGGATATTCTTGAATATCTCCAGTGAGGGAGACTCCACACCCTCTTTGGGCAATCTGTTCCAGTGCACTGTAACCGTGGTTATTCTGACAACTTCTCCAAGGAGCAAAATAAAGGATAAATAAATAAAAAAGCAACTTATAGGGCCAAAAAAGAAAAACACAGCCCACTGCGCTTTCTGGCACTTCTACTTTCTATACTTCAGCTGTGCCGGTAGTGGAATAACACAAACACACACGCACACACAGAGACATGAAACCACGCGCGTTCCCTCACGCAGGGGAGAAGGGAAAGGGTTCGGTGCCCCATTTCGGCTCCCGCAGG
>NW_008236766.1:1378038-1395307 GCF_000691975.1 Corvus brachyrhynchos
GGCCGCGCTCCCGCCCCCGCCGTCTCACGGCGCATGCGCTTTTCTCGGGGCATTACGGCTCTGCCGTGGTATACAGGAGCACGTGTTGGGCTCCACGTCCTTGAAATGTGGTGGCGGGTTAGTGGCAGTAAATACGGTAACACCGCCTTTTGGGCGTACCCATGTGGGTATATACGGTAACGGGGATGCGCTCAGTAGTGGTAAATACGGTGCGGGGCGGCGGGGTAGCAGCCCGCTCCTCGGCCCGGCTGCGGAGAAGGCACACACATCACTGAATCCATTAGGTTGGGAAAGACCTCTGAGGTCATCCAGTCCAACCTATGACCGAACACCGCCGTGTCAACCAGACCATGGCACAGAGTGCCACGTCCGGTCGTTCATTGAACACCTCCAGGGACGGTGACTTCACCACCTCCCTGGGCAGCCCGTTCCATTGTCTAATCACCTTTTCTTTGGAGAAATTCCTCCTGATGTCCAACCTGAACCTCCCCTGGCACACGAGGGGAAGTTCAAGAGGCTATGTCCTCTTGTCCTGTCGCGGATTTCCTGGGAGAAGAGCCCGACCCTCCGCGGCTACAGCCTCCTTTCAGGGAGTTGCAGAGAGCCATAGGGTCCACTCTGAGCCTCCTTTTCTCCAGGCTAAACACCCCCAGCTCCCTCAGCCTCTCCCCACAGGACTTGTGCTCCAGACCCTTTCCCAGCTTCGTTTCCCTTCTCTGGACACACCAGCGCCGATCGTGCCAGAGGGCAGCGGGATAAAACCCGTCTGTGAGCTCGTTTTCCCTCGGCAATGGCTTTACATCAGTGAAGGGAGCAGGATCTCCCCTCAGGGAGCGGGAGGCGGGAGCCCCTCGGCGCTTCTGGCTGTGGCGCTGGAACAGTGTCGGGTTTCTAGGAAAAGGGGAACTTTATTGGGTTTGTTCCTCTCGTTCGAAAAGAAAGCTTATTTCCCGGGAAGAAGGAAAACTTCTCTATCAGCCCCAGGATTTTCCTCACGTCGGTTCCTGTCAGTAAGAAGGCTTGAAATCTCGCAGAAAAGCCAGCGGGGCATGTCCCACTGTTCGCGGATTCCTTCGCGTTCAAGCCGAATGTGACCTCGAAGCACCTTTTCCTCTGCAAAATCTTCTGGCAGCAGGAGATCCCTGAACTTTCCAAGTGCCCGGGCAGCACAGAGTGTTACAGGGACAGTTCTCCAGGGAGAACACTGGAACCCTGCGGACAACACGCATTGCATAAGCTTCTGGGCAGCCGGGTTGGCTGAGGGAGCTACGGTGACACCCCCTCGTCCCTTTTCCAGCTGTGTCTGCTCGTAAATGTCCAACTCTTCCTCAGGGTCGTCTAGAAAGGAAGCTCTCCTGGGAGAGCTGGATACTCAGATTTAACTTCAGCCTCGTTTGTCTGATTACTCCGTGACTAAACAGCTCTTAAAATTGCTCATACAGGATCCAGCAGATCAGTTGTTTCATAGCAGTGGTATTTACAGACTGTATTTCCCGAGATCACTGATCTTTCCAAAGCCAAGAGGAAGATCAGCACAGGTCAGCACACAGCAGAGCTCGTAAAAGCATGGCTTTATTGCTACGTGTACAAAACTCACTGATGTTACAGTGCAAGTGTCTACGGGAAGTTGATGACTCAGTTAAGATCTCAGTAGTCTAATATACTATTACACGAGTACAGCCCCTGCCAAATCCAGTGGCAGGAAATAATCCAAACTATAAATTGTGGTCAGATTCCACATAAAGCTTCAAATCATGAGCAGATTCCATGCCAAGCTATAATTTACTCAGAATTTATTTCTTTTGGAAACAAATTATTTTAAATTATTTCATGAAACCATGTAATTAGCTCTTTTAATATTTGCAATTGATAATTCAGGAATTTAATGCCCTGAGAAGCTGGTCAGGCCTATGAACTTGCTGTTCTGGGCATTGGTGCCAGATGAGGGAGTCCTTTGTTTTTTCAAACCCTTTCACTAGAAAATTGTACATACTAGCAAGATGAGAATTGCTGACACTGTAGAATATAGCATTTTTTTCCCTATTGTAAATGCACATCGTGTTTGTCATCTCTTTTCGGTTAATTACTTCTGAAACTCCAGGTAAAATGATTCAAACACTGGGACTTTTTTCCTCTCTAACTTCTGGCAAAGCATCAACTAGATACTAAACTGAAGAATGTTGGAAGCAAAATTGGAAACCAGATTATTATGCAGACAAATCTTTACCAAGTCATCCTGAAACAGAGGAGGAAAGATGCAGACTGAAAGATGTAAATAAAATAAGTACCACAATTTAAAAGCTGTAGATGGTAAATGCTGCAAGGGCCATCTCTCTTTTTGGTGAGGTAGATTGTTCGGTGGGGTATGAATCCCAGTTTGGTGTGGTTGTTGTTCAGTAGCCACTCAGGGCCAAGGAGCTGGGCAGAACCTGCTCCAGGGGATGTCTGATTTCTAATTAACCTGCTCTGTATGGTGTAGCCCCTCTGTGTAACCCAAATGCAGGTAAACTGACACACAGGCCAAGTAACTTCTGATTCTTGCTGAATCCTCTGCAGCTCCCCCGTCCAAGACACCACTGTAAAATGCCCAAGAAGCAATTTCAACAATACAGACTTTCTCCATGTTTCCCCTTCCATTTAGTAGAAAGCACATGGCCTGCAGATGATTCCCAGGATGCTCATTCTGCAGTAAGCTCACAGTGTTGGTATATGTCTCATTAAAAATAGAGAAGATTAATCATCTCAATGTTAGGGAGCTCCAGCTCTCTGAATTGCTGCCAGAGTGAAATTTAAAGATTCATTAGATAGATCAATTTGCAGTTGATATGCACTGCACAAATTGTATTTGTTAGACTGGATTATCAGCAGACTTTTAAACTGTTCTTCACTGTTCTTGGTTCTTCTTGCTGGGGGGTACTGCTGGCGTGAATGTGTTGTCTATTTTACTAACCTTTGAAACTGTCAGTGGTGTTTAGTATCCACTGATAATTTGAACAGTCCCCTGCAAAGATGTCCACACCTAACAAATGCCAGCAGAACCTCTGCAATCACTCAAGGAAAAAAAAAGGACGTGTCTGGGGAATGTTTCTTAGGGCTCACTCTGTAAGTTGAATAATTCAGGAACTCTATTTAGAAGATTAACTTAGATTTATTTACTGGGAAGAAGGTAAAGAATGAAAAATACTGCCATAGGCCACATCCTGTACGTGTTCAGAGCACGAAGAGTTTTGGTAGCTGGAACTCAGCAAGTACCAAGGAAATTTCTGACACGTGGTTGAGATCAGCACTGCCAGGAACAGCTTCATTCCACAGCACACTGGGAACAATAGCTATGGACTGAAAATAGATTTACTCTCATCATGTATAAAGTATCCTGTATATATAATGTATAAGAAAGAGCATAAAACCTGCCCTGTCTTTGGAGCATCTTTCTAAGCCCCACCTGACACAGAAGGCATGCTGCAGAATGCTTTGTCCAGCAGAGAAATGAGAGAAGTGCTCCAGTCTCCAGTTGGAGTTTGCTCAGTGACTTTACCAGTGGGAGAAGCACTCTCTGTGCTTAGAGACTAGAGACTGAATGAGCCAAAAGCTTTATATGAAATGGTTTCTGGAAAATGTACCTTAAACTCTGATTAGGAGTTCTTTCAAATTATCTGTGAACCAAAAAAGCAAAATGTTTTTCTGACCTGCTGGGAAGTAACAAAATAGATTGACATCCACCAGGGCAGCAGCTATGTGGTCAGCTCCATGAAGTCACTTCCTTCTGTGGGTGGTTGGATGAAATGCTTTATTTTTGTCTGATTGAAAGAGTTGTCTTCCCTCCGCACAAAAACTTGTGTTTGCCTCTTTTCTAAGTCACTCCTCGATGGACTGATAGAGCCCATGTCACATGGCTGACTCACTGACTCTGCTGATGCTTTGTGGACTGAGTCATGCTAGCTGTCAGCAAGAGGAAGGAGGATGAGAGACTGAGAGCAATCCTACTCCTGAGAGCTTCTAGCTGAAAATGATAAAAACCAGGAACACTAATCAACAAATAAATCATACGTATAATTTCTTGAGAAGTGCAGATTCAGTACCCTTTTCTTCCCCTATTATTGTCTTATTTTTGACCATCACAAACTGCATCATTTTAACATTTTTATTTTGTATAAATATGGCAAGAAATTAAACCTCAAACATTTATTGTCATTATACCTAAATTCTAATTTAAACCAAATAAACTTTTGTACTTGGAATGGGGCTTGAGTGTTTTACTGAGCTCATAATTTCATTAGTTATGGTAAAGAGTTTGAGGATGTAACTGGAGAGTAACCATCTGCACAGGAGACAACTTAAGGTGGAAGGCAAATGCTTTGATCAAAATTAATAGAAAAATGTCACCAACAAGTGAGATAAATAGAAATGAGCACCTATTTGTAGCTGTTTGTGTGAATGAAGGGTTAGAAATTTCTTGGAGCCAAAAGGAGAGTTAATGAAAGCTTTTATTTATGAAAGCCAGTGCTCAAAGACAGAAGCTGAAAAAATTACTAAACAGCGAGAGCAGAACTTGTAAGCTTTAAAATGAGTTGAATCTGAGCTCAGGGATCATAAGCATTCAGATTTCTTTCTCTCCTTGTATTTTTTTATAGAAGATACGATTCTTAACTCCTATTGTCCTTTTTATGTAGAGTTGTACATTTTGGGTACATCCTGCACATGTGTACATATGTGTACACATACACAGATTTATGTACAAATGTGCAAAGTCCAGATTTTCAATAGTGTGTACCTATTTCTGTTACTGCTTAACTGCTTAGGAACACAATGAAATAGATAGCTATGATGTTTCTATTCCAAATGGTAAAAATAAGAGATTCTCAATTCTGATGTACCTCTTGTTCCTAATTAATAGTAAATAAATCCCCTTAATAGCGAGCTTTTTTTTTGTTTTTGTTTTTCCTATTGCATGTGTCAGTGGTGTACATGAAATGGGGAAAGAAACTTTTCTCGTCAGCCTGCTCATATCCTCTATTTGAATACAAAAAACCAGGAATTAAAGGTTTTGTCTTCCTGCAAATTAAGCGTGAAACATACCCTGTAATAAGCTTATGCCACCCCAAATGAGGAACATGAAAGCTCTATCAGGTTCTTTAAATGTAGTTCCAACCTTCAGAGGCCTTACTTCCATTTTTTTCCCAGTCTTGGAAAGCACTTTCTCTAAAAAGTCAAACCTCTTATTAAAAATACTGATAGGAGAGGGAGTTCTCATCACAGGACAAGGAATCTCAGGTGTCCTCCTGGCAGCAATAACCAACTTAGTCTTCGTAACAAGAAGAGGGATGAACAACTCCACCTCCCCCTGTCAATCACCTCATCCCAGCTTTTGGTCCAACCTACAGC
The DNA here is from genome assembly GCF_000691975.1 of Corvus brachyrhynchos. Lineage (NCBI taxonomy): Eukaryota > Metazoa > Chordata > Aves > Passeriformes > Corvidae > Corvus > Corvus brachyrhynchos. Next base: position 1,383,421 of record NW_008236766.1, read on the forward strand.
ATCTGAGTTGTGGGAACTGGCTCAGGCAGCAAATATATTGAACAGCTCAGCCAATGTCAGCTCTTTAAGATAGGTAGCAAGAAAGGCAAAAATATTTCCAAAGCAAGAAAATATTCCTGACACCTTCTTCTAGCTCAGAGTCTCCTTTGAATCTCTTGGGAGTACCTGTGGAGCACAGCAGAGCCCACACAGAGCAGAGCAGAGCGTGATCGGGAGAGGCCAAAAGGGAGGCAGCAGGAGAGTGGGATGTGGAGCTGCAGGGAGAGTCCTTGCTTGACTCAAAAGCAGCTGCACAACACTTCAGCCATGCAGCTCTGCTCTGCAGCTGAGGTGTTTGTGAGCTGGTGTTTATTGCTTGTGATAACGATCACAGTTGTAAATTTCTGTGTAGAGAATGGCCAGGCCCTTATCCTGAGATACACCCATTAGTCGTGATTCATATTTAATGCTAGGGTAGGTTTAAATGTAATTATCAGATTTATACCCTGTCTGAAGCTGAGTTTATACTAACATAGCTGAAAATTCAAATATTCCTGCTAAGGAGGAATATGTTCCTTCAAGGATTCCTTCTAATTTATAGCAGTGATGTAGCTGGACATACCCATCTGCAGGGCAAATGTTTCCAAACCTAAGTTATTCCATGCTGATAAAAACACCACCTTTAATCTGATCAAAGACTCATTTTAATTTCTCTTTAAATGACATTACAGATTTTGCCTCTACAAACGTGGAACTGAAGTTTCAGCTCAGTTAAACCAAAAATTGTTGGTCTGGAGAACCAGCTTCAGGTCACCTCCCAGTGTTGAACACACGCTGGGGTGTGTAGCTTTGACAATGTCTGATCTGCTGGAGTAATGACAGAAATCAATGCTGCGGAGTGCAATCAAGATTTTTTTAAGCTGCTTTTTCTACTATACTCAAAAAGGCCCAAGTGGAACCTCCTACTGGAACTCATCAGGACCTGAATGATCTCCTCTTGCTGCTAGGTTCTTAAAATATCATTGTAACTGTCTATTGACATTTCCCTTCTGTGTTTTGTTTGTTGACTCTAAGTAGGATAAGCAGGTTGCACTGTCATAAAGAAAGCTTCCTTTTATTTTAATTTGCCCTGGTTTGACGTCCTAACTCTGTCCCCTAATATAAGAAAGAAGCTAGATGAGAAAATGTGTTTATAAAAGAATAATTGAAAGGAATAAGATGCTAAGCAGAGAATAAACACTGTGAAAGGTTAAAAATGAAAATCTGAGACCTGAACAGTTCAGATTCCTCATTTATTCTAGAGGCCTTGGAATGTGGTCTTTCCACAACTCACCACTTGGTTACCTGACCTGGGTTTTCAGCAGAAATGTCAATCAGCCAATTGCCTGAAGGTATTGAAGGCAGAGTCGAGTGGTTAAATTACCAGCGACCATGTCCTGCTCTCAGTGCAGTTGCAATCATTCTCTGGTGTAAAGTGGATGCATTTTGCTTGGAAAAGTAGGTACAGATCAGCATTAAAGGCACGTAGTTTTGAAGAACAGACCAATAAAGTGTAAAATTAACACTTGCTTCAGTGTTATTAATTACCTAAATAACATCATTCCCTTCATGAATGTTATGGTAGCCACGCCTGGCAAAGGAGAAATGATAAAGACAGAGCTTCTCAGAAACGCTGAGAACCTGACTTCTGACCTCAGCTTCTCTGAAATTCAGGGTCAGACACTCAGTGCAGCACTGGGTCATGTGGCACTGTGTTCCTGGGGTTCTCTTTTCTGGGAATACATTTCTCTCTTACCTACATACCATGGTAAACTATGTCACATCATCACACAAGAGGAACACATTCTGGTCTGACGGCAGGAGCAGCCTCTTTCATATGACACAAGGCCTTACACACTTACTTGGTAGTTCCTTCAGTGACAGGGGCACTGGTTTAATCAACCTTCTTTCAAAATTTACAGTTTGAAGTGCTGCTGCTTTTACTGTTGCTTCTGAATCTCTTCTTATCATCAATGTACCCGAAATTATAGCAGTTGGCCAATCCAAGCTGTTCACTTCTTGTGCTTACAAACACAGTTGCTTTTTGATGCTGAAGAGAATCATTGCTTATGATTGAAAATTTCTTCTATCTTAAAGGAGTAAGAGAGGAAAAAATTTAGGATCTTTGGACGTGCAGACCAGACAAAGATTTTTTTTTTTTGACTACATGGTAGTCAGACACTCAATTCAGGAAGAAAATGTGAACGACAGTTCTGATGGGGAAAGGAAGATGGGGAAGCTTGCTCAGGTAATGCAGGAGTGTGAAACGTTGCAGAAGAAAGCAGAATAAGGAAAAAGGAAAAGTAGGAAAACTCAGTATTGCTTTTTTAAAAAAGCAAAACTTCCAGAGAAAAAGTTTACAACTTCTAAATCTTTCCCATACTGCAAGGACTCCCTGCAACCTTCAGATAAATTGTATTAATTGCTTTTCGGACTAGACGGGAAAAAGTTTTTTTTCCTGTTACAATGTGTACACATTTCATAATTTAAGAATGCATGGTCTAATCATAATATGTGCAAATGTCATGCCATGTTTTCATCTAGATTGCTTTTTCTGTGAGATACAAAATGTCTGCAGTGAGAGTGCTCAGTGTTTGTCCTGATCTGGCCTCTAAAGTCTAAGTGCTTGCAGAAAACAACCATAAAGAGTGGGCCAACAACCAGTTCACAAGGAACAAACCTTTCACCCCTGCTGCATGCAGCCACACCCACAGTTAGTTTTTAAGAAATACATTCAGGTCATCATTAAACCAGTAGTCTGCAATTGAAAGTAATTAAAATTCAGAGCAATATCAGAAGGGTCAAAATGTGATTTAATTGAAACATTTTAGCAAAGCTGCCAACATTCTGAGAAATGATTCGCTGTATGTGTATTCTTATGGGAAATTATTAAATTAATTGAAAAAGCTATGATATGCCTGATAGCACTTACTTTCATAATAAATGAGCATCACAAAATCAGTTGTTAATCAGGATTAGAGATTAAATGGGGACGGTCTGATAAGAATCTTTTCAGACTCTTTTCACCTAAAGCAGTTCTGTGAAGGAAAACTCTTCATTTCAATTTTGAACTTTATGCACCCAGTCCTAGAAAAGTTTCCTGTCAGACACCTTGGCTGAGTGCAGAAATCCAGATCTACAAATATCAATAAAGAAATTTGCATGCTTTCCACTGCATGAAATACTAGGCCCATTTTGCCTATGGACAAACCACAAGATCAGCTTTTTGGCCTGTTCCCTGCAACGAAATTGCTAAAACCAGTCACTGCAGAACAGAAGTGTCAGACGCTTGAGTAAGACATTATTAACTAATATGCTGTAATCATTTCTGAAAGAGCAAGACTAATATAGAGAAAATAAAAGGAGTCCCCAGGAAGACTGGTAAGTGATTTTATAAGAACTACAAGAAGCTCGTATGCCATTATTCTGTAGAAATCCTTACTGTAGCTGAACCAGCATTTTTTTGTGTGGAATTACTTGCTGTACTGGTGATACACTATCATCCAAATGCTTTAATAAACTTTAACCTTGGTTTGGCTGTAGCAATTAATTATTTTATCTTGTCAACCCAGCAGAAACATGAATGAAAACTCATTTCACATTCTGAAGTGAGGAATCCTTTCTGCACAGAAAAGGTCAGGGAGTGGAACACCAGGATGCTGGCAAGCAGGAGCCAAGAATTATGAGGAGTGCCCAAGAGGAAGCTGACACAGCTCCTTGCTATCCTGAGAACATGATGTTGTCTTGCATGCATCATTCATGTACCTTCCAAAGGTGAAATGAGGTGCAAGTACTTTCCACCTTGTTACACAAAACACCTGGAAAAGACACGGACTCTTGTTCAAAGACATGGGCACTGGCAATATATTTCTTGTGTTTCCTGCCTTGCCTTGCTGCTGCAGGTGCTGGAACTTTAATCCAGCTGTTGGCTACCGAGAGCCTGGAAGCCATAGGAGTGTGGATTTGTGAGCAGCTACTCCTGCTGTTCTACCTGTTGTTCTACATAAACAATTAGTGGTGCACCCACAGTCACCAGGAAACACAGATGTGTGTGCACAGCCAAAGTAATATCAATTTCATTGCTTGTTTTCACATCTGTATTTCTTTAGCAATTTACACACAGATCAGCATAAGTCCTATGTTTGCACATCCCAGCATTATGACTGCTTTTGTTAAATTGGAAAATACAGGTATTTAAAACAATATAGCCAAATAGAAAACATATTAAAACCTTTTGGACAGCAATACTGAAGTGTAAAGCTTTGCAAGGAATAAATAGAATTTATAGCACTCCTAATAGAAGTGCCAACCAGATAACATCTAAGATACAAGTAAAAAAAGAAAATTAAGGTGATTTCTTATAAAAAATGTGGGTTTAACACCCTCAAATTCTGTTATTTATCTTCAGCTAGGAAATCCCCATACTTGTCAACCCTAATTTTGTTATTTTTGACTCTTTTAACATAAGCAGCTATCTAAGGCTTATGATCTATAAAAGCATTTCTAATAGCAAAGTATTTTCATGAAAAAGTAAGGTAGTTTCATGAAATGTTATTTATTTTAAAAACATGTATCAAAAGCTGTGGTTCACTTAGTGAGTCAGGAATCAAACAGAAAAGCATGTTTCTTTTAGTGCTTGTAAATAAACTTTCCAGTTGCTGCTCACAAACTCTGTATGTCACCTCAGTTTTTCTCCCAGTGAGCTGTGAGCACTTCCATGTGTGCCCTTGGGTCTTTCTTTGATGCCTGCCTTTACTAAGCTTCCTCTTGAGCAGAGAATTCACCCTGCCCCAGTCGGTCTCCTCTCTTTGCAGTCAGACCCAAGAAACACACTTGGCTCTGTAGCTCCAATTCTTCACCTCAGCTTTATATTCTGTAAAGCAACCAAAGTGGTTTTACATTTTTCCTGCATAAAAGCCTATCTATCTGCTCCCCCTGTATTAGACAGAAATCAGTAACTTTAGTCTCTGAGTACTTTGCTTTGTCTCCTCAAGTTTAGAAGGACAGAGGGAAAGGCAGATGAGAAAAGACGGAAAATTAAGAGAAAGGAATAATGTACCGTGCCAACACAACCAAAAAGTGTTTTCTTTTTTATAATAAATCTATAATAAATCCCAAATGTACAGTTAAGATTGTGGTCATCACTAGAGGTCAATCACTTTTACTGATCTGAAATGCTTCACAGGTTCCCGAGAAGCCATGCTGGCACACTTCCCAAACACAGGTGTGTCCTGGAGGGAACTGCCTGGAGTTGTGTGGACTGGAACGAGTTCACAGACTGAATACTGTGTTACTAGATTACAGAAATTCTCAATGTGTGTTTGTAGTTCCTTGCATATGAAAAGCCCTCCCTAGGTGCTGAGAATTTATTCGATGTGAATTTTTAATATAATAAAATCCTAGTCCTGTTCTACTGTACTCATTGTTATTTAATTTAAATGGGAACAGGATAGGATTATAAAGATTAAAATTATTCTAAACCAGACTAACTTGAAGTCTCTGTCTTATTAAATAAAATTAAATATTATAGCTTGATAAATGTACATATAGCTTGCATAAGCCTCACTTGCACACATATTTAATTATACAACTGAAGTTATAGCTTAAATATACTTTTTCACTCTTTGGAAGTTTTAGAAATTTTTTCCTGTTCCCCAATTTGAGTATTTTCAGAACTCTTTCTGAACAATTCCAGTTAATTGTTTCATCCTGGCTGAAAAAACGTCATTAGAAAACTTGTGTTTTAAAAATCAGCATCTGCTTGAACACTACTAACTCATAGATACACAACCCTTATACTTAAATTTTCTTTAAATTTGCTTTCTCAAAATGTAAAGTCAGCATTACATTGGATTCACAGCTGTCCATTTGAGGAACAATCATAAAAGAAATAAGCCTGGGGTCCTATGTAAGGAACAGTAAGGAAAGGACATACTTGTTTCCTTGCAAAAATAAAATAAACCAACTCCCATACTGCATATAAAGAGATATTATTGGAAAACACTGTGATCACAGGCATTATTCTGAGGTCACACTGTAATTCTGTGATCCTCAGCACGAGTTTTCATTTCACAATAGTATAACTAATTCCATTGATGCCTTTGTAACTTCTGTGCCTATGCACCTGTATCAAAAATGTAAAAAAAAAGCATGAACTGTGAGTGTCATCTTAGTGCCACAAATACCAGTTGCTGTCTCCTGCTTATCTCTCCAGGGTGTCACCAATCCACCATTCTGCAGCTCGGTAAGTGGCATTTTTCCTCAGGGACATGAAATATAAATATACAGGGTGGAAAACAGAGCAAGAGGGAGGAGGAGGAGGTGAACAGGTTACAGACACTCTTGCTTCACTGTCTGTCACACAGGGCCTGAAGCAGGTTGTGGGCTGCATTAGCTGGACTTCCACATAGTGCAAACCAAGCCTTCAGGAGCAGATAGATCTAACCTGACAGCAAACAGCAAAACCCAAAACATCGTGCAGTTCACCGTCACATTATCTAGTCCAACATCCTGTTCAAGTTTTATGCACCTCTTTTCTATTAAAGCACTAATCTTGTTGGTTTGACTGAAGCACAGCTTGTGTTTTCACTAAAACATATCTTCTAGAACTGCATCCAGTCTCACTTGGGAAAAAGAAAGTACCAGTTAGTGCCACTGGGAATTTTTTCAGTGATTCTCTAGTTTCACCTGTTAGACATTTGTTCCTCTTACAACTTTATTCACTACAGAGCTGTTCAGTACCCACTATTGTCTTCCTGATCTTTCTCTTTTTCTTCACCTTGCTGTCCAGAGTTAACTGATAAAATGATGAGGAAGTCCTGCATCGTTGAAGAGATGTTTATTAAGACATCCAGTTTTTCTGATCTTCGAAGAATCACACATCAGAGATTTTTTTATTTTCTGGTTTTGTTTGTTTGTTGAGGTGTTTTTAATTTTTTAAATAAATCATCGGTGTAAAAGCCCTGTGAAAGCTCTAAGAACGCTCTGTCTCCTTGGCATTTACTCAGGACCTTAATATCCCTGGCTCTATTACAGAGACTGTTTCTTTGCAGCTTCATCTCAGTGTTGCTACTCCTGCTGTTCCTCTTGCAGGCACTTCCACCAGCTAATGGCCAAATCTTGTTTTCAGCATCTGTCCCCTGGGAAACCTGTTTGGATATGGGGTTTAGCATCTGCTCAAGCCTTGCCATCTGGCTGGAGGGGGTGGGGATGGCTCCTGGGGTTTTTGGCAGGGTGTAGCTCATGGCTACATAAAGGAGCATAGTGCCTTCCTCGCTGAACGAAATTCTGAAGAAATTTCAGCAAAGTTCTCCATAGGGGTGAAGCCAACTCCCAGATGACTAAAGGGGATTAAAGGGAGCCGTGAAACCATGGCTCGGGCATGCAATGGCATCCTGCTCCCTTGCTAGAGCCAGCCCCAGAGCAGGGACTCTGCAAGGAACCACCCTTACTCTGCCTGCTAAATCCCTGTTTCACCTCAACACAATTGTAGTGACAAACAGCAACCAAGACTCCCCACAACTTTTGTCTTAAACATAACTGGACATTTAAAGTAGATCTCACACAGATGAAGAGAATAAACTCTTAATCTCAAATAACTTTTGGGGGTATTTCATGCATTGTAATTTGTAAATACCTAAAAACCACAAATGCTGGTGTTATTCTCTGGCAATGGAAGATCCATCTCTCCCCACCAGAGGGAGGGACAAACCACTTCCCCACTCCCCCTCTTCAAACCTCTGGTTTCAACTCAAAGATTGTGCTAAGTCTTCTACCACAACATCCTGCTGGGAGCTCATGCCAACCTTCATGCCCATGGTATCCCTGATGATCCTTCCAATCTTTCATTTTCTGTTCTTCTATGTGTAACTTCACATTTGCCTCTGCTAAAGTGCATTTCTGGTTCTTTTTCAGGTTACCATCTCATCTCATCCACATAGGATTGTTTTGCTAATCTTATGTCATTCTCACAATTATCTGCAGGGATTTTTGTATTTATTTCAAAACTGCCTAAAGTATCAAATAGAGTCTGCTAGTGGTATCAACAGAAATCCAGTAGAAATTGACCCCTTAAATAATCACTCTTCACGTACCACCTTTTAACTGAAAATTGTAATTTAGCCAGTTCTCAATCCCCTTCAATATGTGATCAGGGTCATAGCCTAGTACGATCTTTTAAAGCAAAGAAACATACTTATTCTGTACCATTTCCCCAGCCAAACCAGAGAACTCCTCAAACAATCACCTTTGTTTGATGATTTTACACCAAAATATGTTGACTATCACATTTCATTTCGTAGTTTCATATTTTAATCCCATTTCAGCTTTTTTTAAAATTAATATAAATAGTTATTTCCAAACTTTGCACATCAGCACAGTATTTCTGTGCATACCTTTTTCTTCCTGTTGCCATCTTTGATTTAGCAAAAGTAGCTTCACGATAGCTTTGGGTGCTGGTGATTCATCCACTCACTCCTGTCCAAACTCCCTTTGGATCTGTAGGACTGGTTAAGTACCTTCATGTGCAAGTATTTTTTTCCAAATCCTGGGCTGACATTTGGAATGCTGTTGATGCAGGAATACACTCTGCATAGCTGGAGTCAATTGGGCTGCTGTCAAATCTGTTCCAGCACAGAACAGCTGACAGCAGCATTTATTAGTTACTGTCTTTGGGGGGTTTTTTGAATACATAGATGGCATAAAAAGTTGTGCACAGTTCTTTAGCAACGTCTGGTGAATGCACCCAAACTCGGTGATCTTTGATAGCTGTGCTCTCTCCTTATACACCATTCCTGGCTTTTCACTGACAGTAGAGAGAATGGTACCCCAGAAAGGCACACAGGCTAAGCAGCGCTCCACAGTCAGCTCCAAGGAGCACATTATTAAAGCTGACAAGTACTGTCTTTGCTATTGTTCCAGCTTTCCAGGGAAAGTACATGACTGCTAACCCCAAGACAGACAGTGTATGAGAGCACACCTTCAGGAGTAATTGAGACTGATTTGCATCCAATGTTTGAGGCCTGTGCAATACCACAGCTGCCCTTTCCGAGATAATTTGAGCGGCTCCGTTCTCCCACAGCAGCCTGAGGTTGTCTATAGGCATCCCTACACAACAGAGAACAGTACTGGGCAGCTAATCCCTGCAGCACGTACACATTTGTTTCCTGGTCTGAGACCAAGAATTTGATGAGGTTATCTGGCTAAAGGACATACTTCTTTCCAATGTTAACTCTTGAGATTTGAAATTTGACCGCAAAATTAGATTTTCCTATCAACTCATCTGCTGCATCTTGCAAGATATTTATTCATGTCCCCCTTGTTTGTTAAACAGGTTTGGCCAAAGTCCTCACTAATTTCTGTGCTGTGCTGGGTGGGCTTAATGTCTCTTTTGTCCTGCTAATACTCTTCAAACAAAGCGACAGAAGTGGGTATATTTATTTAATCTTGACAAAATTTCAGTGTTAAGGATGCCACAGCTCACCAGTCCCCTGTAATTTGAAGTCAGTTGCCGTCTGTTAGGTTGCTCCACTCAAACTGCTGGTGTGGCAGTTTTCTTCCACCTTTACTCTTTCGTCTCTCTCTAACACTAAATCACCCACAGCAAATGTAATCCACCAACAAATTGTTCAGATTTGTGATAAATTCTTTTTTAACCTCTTGGATGTTTCCTCTTAAATTGGGCTTCCTGTCTACATGAAATGTCCATCTTGACTGAATCCTGCATTTATTGTTTTCTGTGAGTCATTTATGTAATTACTCCTGCTGTGAAGTTAACAATTGTTACTACTTCTGGGCAAGAAAAGATGCAAATACAAATGTCCTGGACAATGCAAACATTCCTGGACATACAAGGTTTTCTTTTTCAGAGTACTCAGGGTGGACAATTGCTTACACATTCTTTTGCATGACTTTTTTTTGGCCTCCTCACTTTTGAATCCAAATAGGAACAGCTCTGGCACAAGCTTCCAGGGCAACAGCACCTTTGCTGACAATAGCTCACATCCCATTGTGCTTGTCTTTGCAGCATTTCACATCTGTACACCTGACACTGAGCATTATGCATGTCATGAGCCCTCTGTCCTTTGAAGTACTTATTTTTATTCTTAGAGAAGATATATTCTGCTTTGTAAGTTGTTAGATCAGCTAAGCACCTAAGTTCTCCCTGGCTGGAGGCATTATTGCTTTGCTCCTTTGATACAAAGAGCATTGAGATTTGATCTTGTTATCTGTGCTGTGACACAAAAGCAGGGAAAAGACTTTGTTGTAGCATTTTGTAATGCTATTGAATCTACAGTATTTCACCTTTTTTTTTTTTTTTAACGTTTTGGGCAACATCTAGAACGGGAGTATGACTGCAGATCTGGCCAACTTATAAAAGAACAGCATATGACATCATGTCCCAAAATTATGCCACGTTGCCACTTGGGTCATCTGGGCCATATGTCTCCTGTGCTTACTTAGAAAGGCAGACATTCATTGCTGCTTCACAGTTCAGTTTCATAAATCAGTTGCTAATTTTCACACTTGTAATAAGAAAAAGCTACCTAGGGTAAATAATTTTTGGTTTTTAGCATTATGTAAAAAACAAAAAAAAAACACCAACAAGCCAGTAGCAAGAGAAACTGAGAAATCCAGGTTTTAGTCCAGTGACAATCATGGAAAAAATACTAATTTGGAAAAATTATGTACAAAAGCAAGTCTGTTATGCTGTTCCATATATGCAAAGACACTCTAGATAAGCCTAGACTTCCTGAAACTTAAGTTTAACATAACTGTAAAGAGATAGTGCACTTTATCAACTTCCTAAATTGTATCACTTTTAAATTTTGTTATTTTCTGTATTTGCATATCTGCTTTTCTCTTTCATATGTGCCTTCATTTCAGTCATTCCAGGATGAGGTGTTTGTGAAAATTTTTTCTTGATGGTGTGATCTGACTGTTCAATAAATTCCTCTCACAAAAATAACTCCCAAAATTTCAAGTAAGTACATCACTGCACGCTGTCCCCTAAATGAAGGCATGAGAGTTAATGAATGACTGTATACTGCCAATTAAATTTTACAACTCACTAACTTATAAATAGCATTGCTCATTTTACCATGACATACTTCAGTGCTCAAATGCTCGTAGGATGAAGCCTACTGAAGTGACTTACAGAGGACCAAGTTAAGCAGTTCAGTTCTGACTCTGTGACTGAGCCAAGGCCTCCAGAATCATTGAATCATGGAATCGTCATGGTTGGAAGAGACGTTCAGGACCATCCCATCCAACCACCAGCCCAGCACTGCCCTTGTAACCCCTAAACCACTAACCCGTATCATCCAGCTCCAGCTTCAGATGCCTCTTGAACCTGGGCAACCATCCCAACAGTGAAAACTTTTTTTCCAACATCTCATCTGAATTTCCCCTGTCTCAGCTTAAGGCCATTTCCTCAGATCCTCTGCAGGCACAGCAGGAGTGACCGGCCCTCACCTGGCTTTCTTTCTCCCTTTCAGGGAGTTGTAGAGAGTGATGAGATCCCTCCTGAGCCTCCTCTCCTCCAGGCTAAACACCCCCAGCTCCCTCAGCGACTCTTCTTAACACATGTTTCCTAGACCTTTCACGAGCGACAGCTCTGCTTATATTGATTTTCTGACAAAACTTTGACACATCTTCGCGATTTTTGTTCTCTTCTTTTTTTCCCCACCACCCTAAACCCAGCACGGCGGGCACCCGCGCAAAAGCAAACCCATGCCTCCACGACCCCTCCTTCCTTTCTGAGCCGCACCAGTTTCTCCGAAAACGGGGCGCGGACGCGGGAGGGATTTCCAAGGGAGGCACTTTCGCTACACCAATGGATCCCTCAGAACCGGCCGAGGAGTTCGGTTCA
>NW_008236766.1:1396001-1407473 GCF_000691975.1 Corvus brachyrhynchos
GCCTCTCCCAGCGCTACCAAATTGCCTCCATTGTCTCCGTGCTCAGCCGGGAAAAGGGTGATCCGCTGAGGGGGCTTTAAAACCGCCCTTGTGCAGGCCCTCGGTGGCTCAGGCTGGACATCAGCCGTGCCTGGGACCATCTAAAGGACATCAGTCTTTGGATGTTGAAAGCACTAATTTGTCTTCAGGGAAGGAGGTAGCAAGAGCCCCATCGCTTCGCAGGCAGTGCAGCCTGTAAAAGTGGCCTGGGCTGAGTTCAGAATCAAATCTGGTGGCTTGGGCCGAGTTGGGATTCAGATCTGGCAGCCTGGCGGTGTTTTATGTTCCAGATCCTGTGGGCTCCGGGTTCAGCAGGGCTGCCGAGGTAGGTGCGCTCCCTGGGTGTATACGGACACGTGTCCAAGGGACGGGGGCAGACAGGGTTCCCATCCCAGGTGTGTCATCCGCTTAGACTGCACTCACCTGCCAGGCTGGGATGTAAAACCCCAGCAGATCCTAGTTCCACGGATTTCAATTTTGGAAGAAGATTATATTTTTGTTCTACTTAGCTGCACCTCATAGGTGAAAACTTTATTAATGAGACACAGCCACGGGGCTTGTAGACATTTGGAGAACAGAAGTGCTTTAGTGTTTGGCCCAGAGAAAAGGTGATGTCTTGATGGAGGAAGTGAAGGATAAGCCTCTGTGGCAGCTCTTGTGGTGGCTTTTTCCACAAACATTTTTCCTTGTTGCTCTTAAGCAGACTTTGGGCCTGACAATACTCATGTAATGCAACAGATGTTCAGCAGAGCTTAGGTAAAGGTGGGCCAAATGTTCTGCTGGCAGTGGAGAAAATTTCGAAAACTAAAGGTATAGCTTCTCAGAAAATAAAAAAGTGTAATTAAGACCTATTCCTGCATGTTATTTAATAAGCAAATGGCAAATAAATATTAGGTACATTTGAAATAGATAGCTGTAAAACTATCAAATGATTAATTGAGACTTGTATAAAGTAATTGCCTGTCTTTTCCATGTACTCTGTTAAAAAGTATGTTAGTGTTTGTTACTTAAATCAAAAATGCAAAAAATGTGATGGCCTATAAAGACAGTAATATCTATGAAATCTTGAACTGGCCCCAAAATGCAATTTTTTTTTGTGTTCAATGGATGTCAATACTTATATACAGTAACTTGCTTAAAATCTGTTTTAGTTATTTTCTGCAGGTATTGAGCTGCTGAAGGTGCAGGGAATTGCGTTCACTGCCAGTCGGGGTCTTCAGCAAATGGCAAACCCTTGCAGGAAGGATTGTGCTCGCTGGCCACTGGCTTTTGTTCTCACTTTGGAATCAAAACCCTGTGGTCTATCGTATACTACACAAGTGCTAAATTGGCATAAAATCTGAATATTTGTCCCCCTTTAAAAACTCCAGATATTATTGAACCAGCGTGTAAGAATTCTTTGTTGTGGGAAATGGAGCATCACTAATCTTTCACAGATATTTTGTGATAAAACTATATGCTAAACCAGAAGTCTGCAAGCACTTACACATACATGCAGCTTTAGTCACATGCGTGGTCTTGGTTTTACTTAGGTTTATTGAAGTCAATTATGCATTTTCTTGCAGTATGCTGGTCTAAATTTGTCGAATATTAGAGCAATTCTGTTACCAGTTAATACTTAATTACAGGTATGGGGGTCTCCTTCTTTCTAAAAATGACATTACAACAGCAGTGAACACTGTTCTTGCATATGGCCAGGCTACACTGGTGTTTTTATAGCTTAATAGTTGTCCTTGGTTGACCTTTTAGTTTACCCTTAGTTTGTTAGAAGTGCCTCTGTTGAGCTGATGAGACTGGCTTTCAGCAGAATGGTCACTTTACCTTACCAGAAAAGACCATGCATCGGTCAGTAATTGATATTCCTGATTAGTGGAAGAGATATCTAAGTAGCTAAGAGTTAACCAGGTATTTAGATCTGTCTTCATCATATCCTGTCAGTCAACAAAGTTTCTACTGAGAGGAGAAGGGAACTGGGATGTATGATTCTTGATTTGTCCAGACTCTATTATTTTTCCTTTGACCTTGGCCAAGTCATGAATTATTCTATGCTTTATTTCTCCTTTCACTAAGTTTTTATCAGGCTATATTGCCTGCACATAAGAGGCTGTGAGAACTTCCAGAGTTGAGATAATGGTAAAAAGCAAGTATTTTGGTCTCTTTGGCTTTACTTTTCTCACTCTGAAAAGAAGTTATAGGGAATGAGGTCACTGGCTTTTGTGTCTGAGAATTTTTAGTTGATGAGGTACCCTGAGCTGTTCACCCATCTCTGTCCCTGTCTCGCAGGGGAAAGCTGCGTTTTACCAGGACTTAGAACCAGACTCTTCAAGTAAGCTACTGGAGAACAGCAGGAACACATTGCTGCCTTTTGAAATAATCTTTGTGCTTCATGTATAAAGTGTTTTTCAGAAATTGTGATGAAAATAGGTATTTTTAACTATGCAGCTATGGAATGACACTCTGAAAATAATACACAATGTTGTTTCATCTTTTAATATCAACATAGTTATAAAGGTGAAGTTGCTAGATAATACTTTCAGGTTTTTTCTTTGTAATTCCAGGGAATTTATAACTTCACTGTGATGTATGTCTTGTAAGTCTCTGAGATTAACCTTGGTGTGTGAGCTATTAAGATATTTTTTTAGACTAACAACCCAATTTTTGTCTAACAATGTTTAGGGGGGAAAAAGTGCAATCCCCCGTAACTCATCATTTTTTGTAAGTCAGAGCTCAACAGAGTTTGTTTAGGAAAACATCCTGATGCTCTACTGGAAAGCGACTTTCAGAAGTTACACTTAAGTTTTTTCATGTTCTAATATGAGTGACACAGAAAGGATGAAAAGGAAATCTTGTTGGCTGGCCACCATCACCACTGGTTTAATGGTGCAGTAGGGCCTAGTTCAGTGCATTTCACTGCCTGCTTAATAGCCACAAATGTCAGAAGGATGGTATGATTAAATTAAAAAATTGGACTCTTAGCTGCTGAGAGTTTAGGAGTGAAAGGTTGTCAAAGGGAAAGAAGCAAGTTGCTTCTTACATGGTGTCTTTCAGACAAGACTTGCCAAATGCTGGAGTTCTATGGATACTTTGGGCTAGGTGTTTATAGTGTTACCTCCAGTGTGTATTTTTTTTAACCTTTTGTGACACGGTCTGTATGTGTAACATCTACAGCTCTATATTGTAGTGTAAGAAAAAGAACAGAGCATGAGTTTCTTGGCTTTGATTATCAGATCACAGGGTCTCTTTTGAAGTTGCTAGGGTGACATTTTACCCAAAGTACTTCGTTACTTTCACTTCCCTCATCTTCCATCTATATATTCTAGCGCGTCCTAGATGAGGGATGCTTTGGGAAACGGTGTTTTAAACTGTGTGTGCCAAGGCTGGTCCAACACCAGGAATCCCCTTGGGGGCAGTAAGGAACCGAGGGAGTCCTGGCTCCACTAGGAAGAAGTTTCCTTCTTGGTGCAAGTTGCCCAGCACAAGGTAAAATGTGAGCGGAAAGGGCCACTTGCCACTTTCTCATGACTTAGCAGAAAGTTCCTGTGTGTGCTTAGCAAGCCTCTGCTAGGAGCACACTGCTTTTTCCTCAGCCAGCAGTAGAGCAAATAGTCCTCCAAACTTGCAGACAGTATTGTGATAAAAGGAGCATCAGGGATGTTTGCAGGAACTGTAAGTGTATGTGTATCTTTTGTGGACATTAAACTAGGTTTGCATATTGGTTGTAGCTGCCTAAGAGGTGGCAGAACTGGCTTGCAAAAACCTGAGGTCAGAATGACTTCCACACCTGCTGAGTTCTTATAAAAGAATTAAAAGAGTGCTACAGGGCAGTTTGCTGATTCAGCGTGGCCTTCCAGCTCCTGACCTTACCTTTCTATAAGAAAAGTTTCATCTCAGTGTAATAGTTATGTGCACCCAGTCCTGCTATGGCTAAGATCAAAAATTGCATGTGGGTTTTTTTTCCCCAAAAATGGAATGGAGGAGAAGCATTGAATTCTTATTTTTTTCATCTACTTTATTTTTAAAATGTTAGCCTTTATTCACATGTATGCTACTTTGAATAGCTATATAAATAACCTAGGGTTCTAGTTTAGCAGCATGTAGTAAGTGTTGCTCATCTGTTGTGCTTTTTTGGGCAACAGTAAAGGAGGTGCCTATTGTAGTTTGTTTGTTATGGTATGTCAGGTTCCTGATGTCTGAAGAGAATGCATGGAGATCTTTTTACCCAAGATGAAACTTGTTTTTATCATTTAGAGGCATGCAGGCTTTGTGTGAGAGATGAATATTCCAGCATTAAAGATGAATGTAACTTACTGCAGTGAGTATCATTACTGGAGGAAAAGTGCTTTTCCACATTGTAATTAACTATTCATAGTTCACATGCCATGAACTGGTCTCTTCAATGTTAAGTTTGAACTTCTTTCCTCTTTTGGATTATGTAGCTGGTATGACACTTTTCTCAAAAGTCTCTTTTAGCACATATCTAACAAAGCAACCCTGCTAGGAGAAGCTGCAATGAACTGTGCAAAAAGATTGTATGTTCTGGAGCAGTGATTGATACTAACAGACAGTGGTGCGAGGTTTGTGGTCTGATAGAACACATTCCTCAGCTAGCCAGGCTGCATAGCAAAGATTGCTCTTGGGAAAAGCCCCTGAATTCTTTGGCTCTTAGACAGCAAAGTCATACCAGTGACATGGCATGTTGGACCTTTTGTAAGGGGGAAGGACTTGAGATGAGTTTTGGTTTTGTTTTTCTTTAAATGCTGAGTTAAGTGTAGGAAGACTGACTTCTGTGACAGAACTATTTTTAAAAAAATAGTGTTGTTCTCTAAATTTAGTATTTACTTTTAAATGGTGTTTGTAAACAAGGAACAAGAGAATAAAAGTAAAAATTTTACCAAGTCAAAACTTTAAAGTCTTAGAAATTCTCTGTTCTTAGTGTAGTTTATAGTAGGTGATAGCGACTCTTGTGAAATCCTGATTTTAGTTCAAAAATGTACCTAAAATAGGTGTGGTTTTCAGTGTGGTTGTTTTCTTTAGCAGTGCAGTCAGTGAAGAGGAGCATGCTGTCCTGAGAGGCAGCAGCCCTCTTGGGGGACTAAAATTATTAAAGATGGAAGTAGCTGAAATAGATGTGGGTTCAGTATTTTTTAATGACGTGGATATAAAAAGGCACCGAGGCGCTGTCTTATTTTAGGTTCAGTTGTTTTTGTCCCAAGTGCCAGTGAAACACTTGGTGCTCTTTTAAAAAGTGAAGCAGAGCAAGGGAGCATGTGAGAGGTGACTGTAGTACCTGGAGTTTTCTTTGAGCATTCAGTACACTCTTGTCTTCATGGAACTGTCCTTACTCATCCCAACATTTCAGTTTCTCTGGAATCACCTTCCTTTCAGTGGCTTGGGAAGGAGGTCATTGCGAAGAGCTTGGAAGTCCTTTATATTCCATACAGAATGCATAGAAGTGTTAATGTAGCTCTGTGTGAATGTAGGTATTAACTGAGAGGATTAAGAGCAGACTATGATTGGCAAGTACAAGGTATTTTACTTGTATTAAAAGCACAGATTATATCTCGGCTGAGTCTGCTTTGAACCGCTAAAGGTGATAAAGTAGCTCATCCTCATGGTTGGTTGGAGTCTGATGCTTCAGATGCTAATAAGGATGATACTTGGAAGATTTTAGAAAAACCAAACAGATAATGGTGTAGATGTTTTGGTTCTGTCCCTTAAAGCTTGCTATAGTTCAAAGAATCCAGTGAAAATATATTAATCCCACATACTAATGGAATTGATATTTCTAGGGAGCTTCTGTAGCCTGCTATAGGCACAGGCTCAGTCCTGTCCTTGTATATGAACAAAACATTCTTTGGTATTTTATTAAATTTCAGTATATGGCAGTTTTATACACTGCTGTCTATTTTCTGTTTCTTTGAAGACATAAGATTTTAAAATTTAATTTCTTTTGGTTTTCCCGTTAGCTCCTTAGTAGCTCTTAAGCAATTTCCATATTTGTTGCTGAAACTGATGGTTTTTATTGCAAGAATAGCGGTCATTTATCATGGGAAAGGGAAAGTAATCCCTCATTTTTAAAATTATAGAATTAAATGCTTTTGACTTCGCAAACTGCAGGTTTTCACTATAGGAAAGATATCTGTTAAGCATATAGCCCTTGTGGAAAGACATCAGTTTGCACTTTTAAGTCCATTTTATGCAGACTAATATGACCTTATTTGTAGGTGAGTTAAAGGTTATTGAAACTGAAAGCTTTCTTCAGGTTCATAACTCGTTAAATACAGGAGCACTTCCGCTGACATTAATGTTAAGCATAGATCTGAGTGCTGTGCTGAATTAGGGTCTGATGTCATTCGGAATGTGCTGCAGGACTCTGTGTGTCTATTAATGCTCCTTAAGAAAAGGAGGAACTTAACGGACCTGGACCTGTAGGAGAAATCAAACCCAACTAGTAAATTTTATTTTAAATTTATTTGTTCAACCATTACTTGGCAGTTGAAGACAGTCGCTCTTCTTATTTTTTTCATTTGAAAGTGTATTTGCTTCTTGAGGACTTGAGGGATTATCACAGGGACACGGGTCAGCAGGACGTGTGCTCATATTGCAGTGTCAGTTACTCCCAGTCCCAAATCACACTCTACAAATAAACATTTCAGTGGGACCAGATGCTCCTGGGTGCTCTGCAGCCTGTAGAGTTTTAGTGCACAGGATGAATGTGTACAACAATGTTTTAACATTTTGGACAGATTCTTAAGTCAAATTTGTTCTACATTTGAAGTCTGAAATTACAGGAGATAGAAAACAAGCTACGCTATTCAAATCTGAGTACCAGCGTCATGTCCCAGGCTGTCCCTTTTACAGTTGTTTATACTGGAACCTATTGGAGATACTTGCTCAGGAAAATTAAAGTTGGAGAGAAGATTCTGGTACTGTAGGAGTGAGCTGAGCAGTGTTACACACTTAGGAGGAATCTTGATATCAAGGGCTTTTGGTCCTACTGAAAGAATGAAAGGATAATTTATGATTATTTCTCTTTATGATAATGAAGTTGCTGCAGTATCTGAGACAGCCATTTGGTTTTGATAAATAGTGTAATTTTGATGGTTTTCAAAGTAGCAAGTGGGTAAGAGGTGTTTTCCTACATGTTAAATTATGTGGACCTGTGCAGTTGTCTTTGATAGAGGAACTGCAAAGAACATAGGAAACAACATTGCCATGTAAGTGAAGATAAAGCAGAAGAGCAAAGCTGTTCGGAAGTTGGATGAGGTAGATCAGGACTTGTCCAACAGAACATCTCTAAGGATGAGATCCCACAGCCGTTGTGGATAAGTGTTCCAGGCCTTGGCCTCCCTTGTGAATTTTTTTTCCCATGCATAAAATAGGGATTTCCCACTGTAACTCATCCCTATGGAGTCTTCACCTTGAGGAAAATTATGTTGGGTTTCAGTTAAGAAAAGTAGTTAGTTTTGAAGGATTGCAATTCACTCTTCCCAGCAAAGTCAATGTATCATCTCAAGTTCTTGATGCTTGGGAAAGGCAGGTAAAGGGTGTTGTAGTAATGTTAAGGTTTGTTTCCTCATTGAAAATACAATCCAGTCCTTAATGTATCAGTGACAGTTCTCATTATTGTAAGAAAAAACATGTTTTGTGGTTTTTATAAGTGAACTCCTGCAAATCTTTGGGAAGCTGTTACTCTGCAGATGTGTCTCCATTTGGATCTCCCTGCTGTTGCTTTGCTGTTGTGTAAGTTCTGTGGACAGCTGCTGCAGTAGCCCATCAGTGGTCCCTTGAAACTGGTTTTTCAGAAAGATGAAGTAGGAGTTGGACTTAGTTTTAAAACGTAGTTCCCATCTGTTTCTTAGCTTATTGTATAATGGACTCATACCTTGCTAAAGGTCACTGTAAACTTGCTGCACTTGGGTTTTTTGGGCTGCTCAGGTGCTTCAAGTGTTTGTTCTGAATGGGGAACATGTTTGGTCACTGTGGAAGGCTGATTCCTGCAGCCTATTCAGTGATTTTTTCAATTTTGTTACATTAAATGGTAGGGTTTTTCCTCCCCCTTGCTGTCTTCAAAATACAGTGAGCACAAAACTTTGGAATGCTTTGGCTGATTAGCTGACTCCTGTGCAAATGGCTGAATTGCTGGTATTCTACTGACTGCATTACATCATTATAAAGATATTGTAAACCTTAATGAGACTATTCTAAAACTTAACTCTTTTTTTTTTTTCCCCTCTCCATAGGCTCATAAGTCAGTGAACTTTGTTTCAACTCTGCTTCAGATCACTATGTCCGAGCAACTGGATTTACCAGTGAGACAGGCAGGCAAGTTTTCAAATACTTTTTTCGTTGTATTTACTCTAGTGGTGCATACACACAATGCAGATACTGTCAAAGAATTCTAATGGTTTTAATATCAAGCACTCAAAAGTTGGGAGTTGCTCAAATTACAGTCATCATGAGCTATTACCTGGCACCATACACTGAGCAAGGGAGACAGAAAGAAAAGGTGTGTCTGGCTCTTGAATGATTCTTCCCATTTATCTCTAGTGAACATTCCTTGGGGAAGCAGAATGGTTTATGATGCTGGGACACTTGGTCCAAGGAGGTCATTTAAACTTGTACTGTGAGCACTAATGTTTCTAAACATACTAAGTGGAAGAAAACAAGTTATATCTTTTGGAACCATGCTTATTTGCACATGAGCTATCAGTAAAATTGGATGTTGATTATTGACAGCTCCAAACATCACCTTAAAGCTGCTCTAATACTTGATAGAGGTTTTTAGTACAATATTTCAATGGGTTTTCTGACTTGTCAGGAGGGTGTGATCTAGATTGCTTATTTGGACCTTCCATGTAGTGGACTACTCCAAGCTGTAGCCTAAACTTAACATGCATTTTTATCTTACTGCTTGAGGGGGTACCATTCAAATGATGACACAAAAAGGTTACTGCTTTACGAGTATAACATGCAAAAAGAAGTTTGAAAACAACCTCTGAAATTTCACCCTCCTCCACGTAAGCCAATTAAACCCCAAAGCATCCTGTGGAGAGTGGGGATGGCTCATTCAAGGCACAGCTTACAAACAGTGTGTGTTTGCACAGCAATTAATGATAAATCACTCTGAGGGCTGGCTGAAGTCTCTATCACTTTAGTCTTGTAGTAATCTGCTGAGTGTTTCTTGACCTCTGCAGACACTTTTAGAAAGCCTGTGGTTTCTGAATCTTCAAAAGGTGCATATGAAATTTAGGTAGAGAAGTTGCTTTATGGACTTGTGTGTAGAATTAGATTAACAGTAACTTTGTTACCAGTTTGCCCTTTGAGATTTCCTGTTGCATGTTGTAAGTACTTCTAAGTGCAGTAATTTATATTCTGCCACACAGTTTGGATTTGGTTGTCAAATGGTAAATTCAGAGTTTGTTCCAGCAGCCTGATTGCTACAAATTACTCTGGCCCATAACCTGGATATAAAGGAGCTCTGTTTCTCCAGGATTCATTCCTGTATGACAAACTTAATTAGATTTTTTTTTTTTTTGCTTGCAAGGGATGTTTTAAGTCATCATTGGTATTGATCAGCTTTTCTTTTTCAGTTTTAATGAAAATATTGAGAAAATCATTTGAAAGGATTTTTCAGAAGTGTGTTGCTGAATAGTTCCACAACTGCTTACTGGAATCACAGATAAAAGCAATACCTTTAGTATTTTTATATTAAATGGATGAAAGAGTATCATATAGTGAATTATCAGGTTAATAATTTGCATGGTTTATATATTTTGATTCCCCTACTTAGGAAGGGCCAATGATTTAGTAATTTGGGTCAGTTTTGTTCTAAAAAAACATTTGCTTGGAAGATGTGTGTTTGTTTTGTTCTTTGAATGGCTGTCAGCTGATTTGCCACTTTTGTTTCACAGGGGTTATCTACTTGAAAAATATGATAACCCAGTATTGGCCAGACCGTGAAAGTGCTCCAGGAGAGATCGCACCTTACTCCATCCCAGAGGAAGATAGACACTGTATCCGTGAGAACATTGTAGAAGCCATTATCCACTCTCCTGAGCTGATCAGGTGCACAGTTTTAGCCTCTGCATGAATTGCCTGTGGATTCTGACTGCTGGGTTTCTTTCTTTTTTTATTTTTCCCCCAGCTAAGATCACCCACATGCTAAGCATCATTGTCATACACTGTGTATCCTAAACATAGAATTAATGTAGATGGAAAAACAGTTTTCAGCTTGTGTAGCATGTAGAAATTTGAAGTTCCTTAAATGGAGAATATTAAGCAGAAACTACAGAACCTAAACCTTCTAAACAAAAAGGAAGTCTACATATGGACAGTATTTGCTGTTTCAACACTAGAAGAATATTATTAAAATAATAGTAGTAACTTATTTAATTGTTGTGCTTTTGATTTCCAGAGTACAGCTTACTACTTGCATTCACCACATTATCAAGTATGATTATCCGAGTCGTTGGACTGCAGTTGTGGAAAAAATTGGATTTTATCTCCAGTCTGACAATAGTGCTTGTTGGCTTGGAATTCTTCTCTGTCTTTATCAACTTGTGAAAAACTATGAGTAAGTTCTTTCTGGTCTTCCTCCATATAAACCAGCAGAATTAATATATTGGTGTGTATTTTTTTGTACTCTGTGTGTATCTTGTAACCATATAGAATTGTCTGTGGGACTGCACAAAGGTGATGGAAATGTCATTTTAGGAAGTGTTCTTGAATACTTGCTATGCAGATGCTGGCTCGTGTATCTTTTCCACTAAAAAAATGACAGAAATAATGCTTCTAAAAGTCTAAATTCAGAAAAAAAGAGGGTGTTTTAAAACCTTAATGTGGTAGTTGTTTTTTATGGATTGATGGCAGTAAGAAAGTCTGCTCAAAAACATGACTTTTGCAAGAATTTATTATTTAAATCAGGTTTAAACTTTTAAACAATTTTTACTCTAATACTTGGTGACAGTAACCACAGAAGGGTTTCAGAGTGTGAAATCTGGAATGCTGGGAGGCTCAGAATTAGTTAACTGACTTTGCTGTGATCCCTTGAGTAGCCTCATCCAACCTATCAGGATACTTTTATCAAAGCCCACTGTATTCCTACAAGCAAGGCATGGGGCTGGAATACCTGTGAGTGTTCCTGGCTCTGTATCTGTGTTATGTCAGAGCTTTAAAGTTGAGGTTGCATTTTAAGCAGCTGTGTGGAGCTTGGCTGCTGCTGCCATCCATGAAGCACATTTGGGCTGGGTCAGAGAAAAGGACAATCCTGGAGTCAGGGAACTGCAGCAGTGGGACTGATGGAATCTGCAACTTACTTTTTCAAAGCATTGGAATGCATAACATTTCTGTTTCAGGTACTTGTCTTAAAACGTTGCATGGAAAAATTTCCATCTAATTTCATGAATTTTATGTCAATCAGTGTAAAACAGC
>NW_008236766.1:1407501-1431706 GCF_000691975.1 Corvus brachyrhynchos
AATGCCATAAAGATCTTTGTAATCCCATGTGGGAATTTTCTTAGTGGCTGAAAATTGCAAGTCCTGCTAGGAAAGGAAAGCAAAAAATTTCTTACTTGACTTACAGCTTAAACATTTTTAACTAAATATGCTGCAGAGATCTGTGAGCTACAAGTCAAGCAGTGTTTGTTCGCTGGTAGTGAATTATGGTGATAGAAATCCATGTCGTTTGCTGGTAGTGAATTATGGTGATAGAAATCCATGTTTAGGGATCTGAGCACAGCCATTGTGTGATAAGGTAACAGGTGTGTCTGTAGTCTCAGCTGATCAAACACTTCAGCTGAGGCCAGGAACTGCTCCTGCTTGCTCAGCTTTCTGGTGAACTCAACAAGGGTGAGTTTCATGTCACAAATCATGTAGGAATATGCACATTTCAGTGTGTTTCAGTCAGGTTAGTGGGACGGGAATCTCTGTAATGTTATGACTTTGATCAAGTTTTTACTGCTTGAGTTGTAGGAATATTTAAGTATTGAAATTTTTTTTCTTAACATGGTACATAAATATCTTCGAGCTTTTCACATTTTTTTTCTTTGAATTCAACCAGCAAGATCAAATGGCTGCTCTTTGCTTAGTCATTTTTTCTTGTCTTTTTCAATTTTTTGTGATATAGAAACTGAATTTTCCTGAGCAACATTTAATCTTAATGATTATGTTTCTGGTTTAGAAAATGCATGAAAACTGTATTATTGAACTGGATTTTGGAGCTCAGTGTTTTGTAGTAGTTTTTACAGAACATGCCATCTGGCAGCAGATTGAGTAGTCTTTATCTTGTTATATTCTGAAAATTGCCACTGTTTAGGAAGCTGAGTACTGATATTTAATATTAGTGAAAAGTCTACAAAAAATGTGTTTAAAAAACAAACTGAAACCAAACGAAAGCTCAATCTTCTAACCCAAAAAATTTTCCACAGGAGTCCAAGACTATGACAAGTATTGATTGCTTAATCAAGAGATAAATGTACAATCATAAAATTATACTTTACCTTGTTATTGTCATCACCAGTATGGACAAGATCATGTTCTGCTGTGATAACTCCTGAGTCAATAAGGAGTTTCTTGTGTACAAGTTAAAAGTTGGGGCAAAGATTTCAAAACGTGCTTTCGTTTCCTTTCAGGAATTTTGAACTGTTTGAGAAAGGAAATGGAGCCTTGTTTTCAGCATGGGCAAACTGGTGGGCTGTCCCCAGCACAGGAGGTCTGAGGCACTATTTCGAGGGTGGTTCCAGTTGAAGCCTGCTCAGAGTCTGCCCCATAGCCT
Source organism: Corvus brachyrhynchos (assembly GCF_000691975.1). NCBI lineage: Eukaryota > Metazoa > Chordata > Aves > Passeriformes > Corvidae > Corvus > Corvus brachyrhynchos. Next base: position 1,408,799 of record NW_008236766.1, read on the forward strand.
CGAATCCCCACCTTCTCTATCAGATTGTTAGCTTTGGGCAAATTAAATGCCGAGATGTGAGACATCAGTGGCAGGCTGTGAGAGACTTCTCACTTTACCCAGTGTCAGTGAAGCAATCTAGCTTCTGCAAATATTTTGGTAAATTGTGAAGTCTGATTAATGTATTTCTCATCTGTAACACTATATGGCTATGGCTTTATTTCAGAACTGGCTACGGGGTGTTTTTAAGTCATAGGTTGTTACAAGCTGTCCTATAACCTCCTTGGGCCTACACTGGGGCAAGGTGAGTTTTCTCAATTTAAAGCTACCTGAAAGAACTACAAAACTGGTTTTGTTCTTCTCTAAAGGTACAAGAAACCAGAGGAGCGGAGTCCTTTGATAGCTGCAATGCAACATTTTCTGCCAGTCCTGAAGGATAGCTTCATTCAGCTCTTGAATGATCCATCAGACCAGTCTGTCCTCATCCAGAAACAGATCTTCAAAATATTTTATGCCCTTGTCCAGGTAAAAACCTTTGTTTTTCCTTACTTTGTACTTACTTACTGTTTTTTTTACTTGAGCAATAATTTAAAGTAAAGCATCATGCTTTTCTTTAAAATAGTGAATGACAGAAATATTACAATATTAGATTACATCTGAATCATTTTCCCTACTACTCAGCTCCATGAATCACAAGTTTCTGATTGTCTTGTGCTTTTACTTTTGTACAGTGCTATTCCTGGTTGGCATTAGATAAAACTTACACATGCCATCCTCTAAGGTAGAGTGTTTGCTGGAAAACCAGTTAGAAAATGAGTTTTCTAAGGACAGATTGTGGAGGCCAGCCTACAGAGAATTACCAGGGTAAATATAGCAGCTTGGAATGAAACTGCTGTTAAATGCTTCAGAAATTAGAGTAACATCCATTTAAGTAGCATTTTAGCATTGCATAAGCACAATGAATTGGAGCAAAGACCTCTGGCACCTTTGAGGATATTTAGGCTATAGATTAGATTGTGTTAAGTTCTTTAGCCTTGCTTTTGAGGTAAATTGCTAATCTTTCATGGTAGCTAAGTGCAGGCAAAGATTTGAAAGCTGAAATTCAAATTGTAGAAGTAACATAAATTTATTATAAAGCAATTCAAAAATAATTTCCCCTTTTGCTTTTTTTGACAAGTACACATTACCTTTGGAGTTGATAAATCAGCAAAACCTGACTGAGTGGATAGAAATCCTGAAGACTGTTGTCGATAGAGATGTACCAGCTGTAAGTGGCTTTTGGCTATTTATGCCTTTAAGCTTAAGTATTTTTCATTCATTAGAATGTTCAACAGTTTAATTTTTTATTTCTGCATGCTCTTCTCTCTACAGATGCCAAGAAAATAATTTTTAAAAAGATTTGGCTAAATGGGGAATTTTAAACAGACTAAACAAATTTTGAAAATATGTAGCTTGTATGGGAGTTCTGTTGTTTTCAAATTATACCAAAACTTACTTTGACTTCTTGTTTAAAAACTTAATTGATCATTTAGGCATATTTCGTGGGATTTATTTTTAGATATGCTGCACTTCATACTTCTATTAAGCTAGAAGTGGAAATGGCAGGTTAAAAGCCAGATATACTATGTAGTTGTTCAAATTACATATAATTTGAGCTCTTTGTGAATAATTGGTAAATAATGTTGTTTTTTTCCTAAAGGAAACCCTTCAGGTTGATGAAGATGATAGACCTGAGTTGCCATGGTGGAAATGCAAGAAGTGGGCTTTGCATATCTTAGCTAGGCTCTTTGAGAGGTATTTTCTCTTCCATTATTATTTTAAAAAAACCCCAAGCAAATATTCAAGACAGTAATATTGCTGCAGACTTGAGTTTACATACTTGCTTCTAATTCTAGGTATGGAAGCCCTGGTAATGTTTCCAAGGAGTACAATGAGTTTGCTGAAGTTTTCCTGAAGGCCTTCGCTGTTGGTGTTCAGCAAGTAAGAAACACTGAATTCAGGGGTATTCGGATAAGTTTAGAATTAGTAGTAATTTCTTATTTCATTATTTTCTGAAAAGGCTTCTTGCCCTTATTCACAATTTTTTTTCAAGCACATTGGTATGGAAAGCACTGGTGTCTGTGGGTTAAAATAAGAGTGATAAGGAAATCATCCGTTTGCCGCGTAGCACAGTCCATTTTCTGCTAATAAGCCCTCAGATGAGCTTCAGACAAATGCTACCAATTTTTTTCTTTTATGAAAGAGATGGGTGTAATTATGTGGTGTAGTTGACCTTCAGAACTACCTTTTTGCTCTGGTATAGTTTTTCTTTGACTCAAAGTCAGTAAAAGTCAGAAAGCTTTCAGCCTTCTCCAAAACCTGATCAAGCAGAGGCTCTCTTACAGACAGGTGATTCTGACAGTCCCTTTCCACTTGTCTCCCTGTTTTGGGGTTGCCACTTGTGCTGTGTTTTAGGGTCTGCTGTATGCAAAGAATCTTGGATTAATTAAAAACCTCAGGTATGTTTTTATAAAATTTACTTGTATTTGGTTATAAATACCTTTATTTTAAGGTGATTATGTTGCAAATGTAAATAGACTATTAATTTATGAAAATCTCATGGTGCAGAATGTTTTCTTCAAAGCCTTTGAGTCAGACAAACAGTTCTTAGTTCAGTTTCAGCTCTCCTAATTTCTAACGAAATTATAAATCTCATAAACCCATGCTTTTTGAAGGTTGGCCAAAGAATGGAAAACATTTTTCCCATTGAATGTGAGGCAATATATCCCAACATTCCCCTCAGACAAGTGGTGTCAGCATTGCTTCCTGAGGTGCTCATCTGTCACCTGTGGTGACATTAGGCAGTTAATTATTGCATGCTCCTTAAGGCCTTCCTGGTTGCTTTGCACTTCCAAGATAAAACGAAGTTCTGACAAAAGGCTGTGGCCTTTTACAGTCTCTTTGAATCAGATTTGATCCTTACTGTTACTACAGCTAGGAAGCACTAAGAATTCAACATTTAAAGGAAACTGCTACAAAATCAATACTTTAGCAGGCTTAGTTTATTCCTTAACAATAATGTAACTTGTTTAGGAACACAGACAATATTTAAGGTTCTACCCTCCCATTTTTCTGCAGGAGAGAGATCTTGGGCCTTTGCTCAGGACCTGGAATCCGTCAAATAAATGTTGTGGAAGATTTTTGAGCAGGATGTGTTTCTTTACAGAACTTGGAAATCTGTGAAATACTGAAGAATACAAATTTGGATAATAAGTTTCATTGAGTTCTCTCTACTTTGCAAGTTGTTTGCACCCTTTTAGTAAAGGAGTAATAGATAAATACAAGGCATGAGACTACAGATGGTTCAAGTATAAACTTGAAATATACTACTAATATTATTGTCCTAATTACTTCTCATTGATTATCCCTCACCTCTCAAAAAAAAAAAAAAAGTCCTGTACATTCAGCATCCACATCCACTTTAGCTAATCTTTCTTAGCTTGTCCAAAACAGGCTGAGCTGCCTAGCTGGAACACCTTGAATCTATCCCTTGTGTTAGCAGCTGTTTTGCTCAAGACGCTTCTCATGAGCCAGAACTAAGTCCTGGTTGGACACTACTGCCTTGTTGTTCCTTGGCACTGTTACAGAATTTTATTTTATTTGCCCCAGAGTGTCCATTCTGCTTTTCCTCACTGCAGTTCTTAAACCTTTTCTTAATTTTATCCTATCTTTACCTGCTGCATCTGAATCATGAAACTACATGCATCTTCTTGGATAGTCCTCAAAACAGCTGCAAGTTTGAACTTTTGCTCTCTTCTTTTCTATCCTAACCCAATACCTAATGCCACGAAAATGTTGTACTCAGGTGTGGGTACTGACCAGTAGTTTCCCTGTAAATCCTGGAGGTTTTTAAACATGAGCAGTTCAAACTTTGGGAGCTGCTGAAGCATCCAGAGCATAAAACCATGTGTAAAGCTGTGAATATTTCGGTGACTGAGTGCATCCCCCTTAAACTGAAGTGCAAGGCAATTCCTTTGGGAAAAACACTTCAGTGTTTGTGTAATAAATTGTATCAACGGCATTCATTTGCAAAATAATGAATCTTATTTTCCCCAAATTTTTATTTTGGTAATATTACAGATTGATAGGTATCTTTCCAGTCCGTTCGGGTTTGGATTTTTTAAAAAATTCTTGTTCTGTGTGAAGAATTAAATGAGACCCTGGAAAGGGGATTTGCCATTTCTCTCCAGTTGGTGATGCTGCTTCTGAAGGTGCAGTGTTGCCACTGACCTGAATTGGGCTGCAGGGAATTCCCTTTGCATTACCCATGCAAAACTCTCCTGTGAGCTGTAATTTAATTACTGGTCATTGTCCCATGTCCATTTCATGACCTTATTTGTGGAGAGCCATGGACTTGAACACAGGTAGATCCCTGTGAGGAGTTCTGGATGCCACCTCAGGAGAAGAATTGAGGCCAGAAAGCCAAAGGGAGTGGCTGATGGATCACTCTCCACACACACACACTCCTCACACAGCTGTGTGGCTGGGAGGCTGCTCAGAGATACAGATCAGCAGAATGTGAGTGTAGAGTATTCCACCAATGCAGTGGCTGGGCATGAATTTCTGCCCCCAAGGAGTGGCAGGATGGAATAATAAACCTCAGAGGGCAAGGCCCCCTGGGGTGTGTTGGTGGTGTATTAGCATGTATGGTTCATCTTACTAAAGGATGGTATTTTTAAAAGATGTGCAAGCATCCAGTATGAGCTGCTAATTGTCTTATAAAATTAACAGTGACATTTGGTAGAAGGATTAGTCAGTACCCATTTTAGCCTAATGAATAAACGGGGGTTTTGTTCAGTTTAGAGGGGTTCTTATGTAGGCTTGTGAGGGAGGGTAGAATTGTGGTGAAAATGGTTTGTGCTCAGTATAAGCTATTGATGAGATCTGATTTCTCTAGGTGTTGCTGAAGGTGCTGTATCAATACAAGGAAAAGCAGTACATGGCTCCTAGAGTTCTGCAGCAAACGCTGAATTACATCAATCAAGGAGTGTCTCATGCAGTCACCTGGAAGAATCTGAAACCTCATATTCAAGTAACTCGTTTTTGGGTTTAATACTTAGATGACTCAGAAGTACATTAGTTAGTCTACATTAGTTCCAGCCTTGCTACAATTCACATTTTAGGCACTTCTCTTATAAATTAGGGGTGGAAAGAGTTTGAGTCAGCTTAGTGAAGGTTGCCTTGGAACATGAACAAAGCCAGCTGATTTATTGCTGTCTCTCCTTTGTGCTTTAATTTATTAAGGATTACATTCTAACACAGCAACAGAACATATTTGGAGATGGTCTTAGCTGCTGAATTTATGGCATTGAATGATCTCCACATAACATTATCCAAAGCCTATCTAGCATCTTGTGTTGTATTTTAACTCTACCTAAACATGAAAGATCTGCTTGTTTTGTAAAGTGCCACGTAAATTCACTCTAAGTCCAAATAGTTTTAGAATGTTACCATTTATGTGAGGAAGTGCCAGGATGGACAAAATCTGTGAAATACAGAATACAGAGATTGATTTAGTAGTGCTAACCTGATTTCAATCTGTTTTTTTATTTCAGGGAATTATCCAAGATGTTATTTTTCCATTGATGTGCTATACAGATGCTGATGAAGAGCTTTGGCAAGAAGATCCATATGAATATATCCGCATGAAATTTGGTGAGCATTTGAAATCTACTCATGTTAAAAAATGATTCACGCAAAGATGGGGTTTTTATGGGGTGTTTTTGTGGAAACAGAGATGGCTTTAATCCTTAAAAAAAGAGAGAAAGACGGTGTATTAACCAAATAATAGAAGTTAATATAGTTAACTTGGACATAGTGGTGGAAAGGAGAGAGAAGATACAACAGTCAACAATGACACAAGAGTTTGTGCACTTGTAAAAGTATTTCATTTTTACAGTTACAAAGTTTTTATTACAAGTCAAACAGTCCTGGTCTTACTAACAACAACTACATAAATTTAATGTCATTTAAAGGTTATGCTTTACAACAGCTAATATTTCAGGCCCTGGATTTCTTAGGGAGTTTCACCCATGGCACAGTTCAGAGCAGACTTACCCCAGTGGTAAATGACACTTTATGGAGTAAGCCTGGCATTCCAGACTTGTCCCATTTCACCTCCTGTGCTCTGCTACTTTATGTAGGGCTTTACTGTAAGTCCATGCAGCCCTCTGAGGCTGGGGATGGAAAAAAATACTTCAGACTCCCTGAACAAATTCTTCCCTCCCTTAGGAATGTTTATGTGGTTAGAACAAGGAATCTTGAGGGGTTTGGGAGTTTTTATCCCTCAGGTCAGAGGCATACCTGTAAACACTACAGGTATTACACAAGGCTCTTATAATCCACTTCTGCAGAGAAATAAGAAACTGAGCATTTTTTAACCCAATTAGTGCTGTGTGCTGGCCTGTAGAGCAAATAACATCTATGTCACAACTTGACTGTTGTTACTTGGTTCTACTGTTACAAAAGATTTATCTTAAAAATAAGAGACATACAGCTTCAAATTAGACATGTAGAGGCAGTGATCATGAAAAACATGAAACATATGTATCCAACCACGTGTTACTCTTTGGTCTTGGAATATCTGTAGCCAGCAAGCACCATTAACCACCTGAAAGGAAAATTACTGGGGTTTTTTTCATATTAAGTACGTTGGGATCATGAACTGTAGTAAAGGACCAGAATTTGTAACTGTTACAATGTTATTTAACAGATGTATTTGAAGACTTCATTTCTCCAACAACTGCTGCTCAGACATTACTGTTTACATCATGTAGTAAAAGGAAAGAGGTAAGCTGTTCAAGGATTATACTGAAACATCACACTTGCTAAATTCAGTTTATTTGCTGAAAGAGCTATTAATATAAGTTTTACTTTTCTGCTCTCGTAGTATGCTAAAATTTGAAATTTCAAATTTATTTTGCACTGGTCTGTTTGTGATTTTTGTATTTGCAAATTCCCCTAGGACCCATCTATCAAGAACACTGTGTGTTTATAACAAAGACATAAAACATTGCCCAAATTCCAGACTTGGAGCAGACTATTAGATATTTTAGCATTTCAGAACACTGAGAATGGTCTCTGAGATGGCTGATTGGAATACTTTGACTAACCTTACATGTAATGTAGGTCCTGCAGAAGACAATGGGCTTTTGTTATCAAATCCTCACGGAGCCAAATGCTGACCCTCGCAAGAAAGATGGTGCTTTACATATGATTGGTTCTTTGGCTGAAATTCTTCTAAAAGTAAGCATAACAAATCTGGTGGTTCTTTTCATTCTTTTTCGCCCCTCCTATGCTTTCTTTAACATATAGTGTCTTAAAAGAAATGCAAATAGCTCTGAGTTCACAAGTTTCTGAATTGCTGCCCAGGTTTTTTAAGCTGTTGAACTTAATTGTTTTGGGTTTAATGTCAGCTTAATTACTTAATTGCTAAAGTTTTATAGGTCATGTTCGAGTTCAGATTATTGTTTTAAGTTCCTTTAAGGTTCTGTGCTTCTAGTGAGAATTACTACACCATTTCTGTGCTACACTTAATTACATTCCCTTTTTTGTGGAAGGAAGGAACAAAATGCATCCAATGAGAGGCTGTTGATTTAATGAACTCTTTTTGTGTATAGAAGAGAGGAAATAAAATGAAATTAGTGACTTTGCTCAGTTAAAATGGTAGCAAAACAGATGCATGGCTAGGACTTGTATTTGGACCACAGCTCTAAGAAGTTTTCCTGACCACTTTTGCTTTTGATGCCAATGTGCTGCTAATTAAAAAGTGTCTCTTGGGGTGAAAAAATGGCTGGGGGAAAAGTGTCACTATTATAATTGAAAATTTACAAAATCCATGTAGGATCCAAGTTTAATTACTATTACAGGAGATCATTGTTGCATAATTGACTTTAATAAAGGGATAAGTAAAAAGTCTGAGGGTTTTGTTACACTGTTCACACTTTATCATGTGTGACATTTTTTTACTGGGTTAGAAATACATTTTTATATGAAGTTTTAAACTGATGTACTTCTCTATATTTTGGCAGAAAAAGATCTATAAGGATCAGATGGAATATATGTTGCAGAATCATGTGTTCCCTCTCTTCAGCAGTGAGCTGGGTTACATGAGAGCACGGGTAAGGAAGTGTGGCATTTACTGTTGAGATACACTGTCTGTTCCAACTGAAGTATTCAGAAATCTTTAACTTTTTCCCTCTTACAGATGCTCTCCTTTCTGCACCTTTTCCTTAATAAATTGTACACTTATTCAGGGATGAGTACTAGTGTTTATGTGTGATTGTAGACTGCCACTGTGTAGTTTGGAAATGGCTGCAGCGTTGTGTGCACAGTTTCCCATCTGTGTCTGGTGGTAGGGTCTATGTGTGTTTTGCATATAGGCTGTACTGCTCACACAAAACCTGTGGCCAAAGATGAACCTGAGATCATAGTACTGGTCTAGTGATGTCTGCCGGACGAGCCTCCCACTGACCAGCCTCCACACTCTCAAACATCTTCATCACTAAAAAGTTTTGTAGTATCTTTATTCAACAGGAGTTGTACCTCAGATTCAATGATTTGTGTGGGTTATGGGTATACAAGTAGTTGATAATCCTCTTGGTAGGTTTTGCAGCTCTGAATTTGTTCAATGTGGTGTTTTTCAGGCTTGCTGGGTTCTTCATTATTTCTGTGAAGTCAAATTTAAAAGTGACCAGAATCTCCAGACAGCCTTAGAACTTACAAGACGGTGTCTGATAGATGATAGGGAAATGCCTGTGAAAGTGGAAGCTGCAATAGCTCTTCAAGTTCTTATCAGTAATCAAGAGAAAGGTAGGAGCCCTCTTTCTTACAGCTACAGGGAGCTTTAATGGAATAGGTGTTAACTTTGTGATGTTCAGGCAGGCTTGTTCTCTTCTTCTCTGATATTAATTTCCTTTTTGCAATTGTGACTTGTAATCACTTACTATAATTTTTCAGCTAGAGAAGTTTAAATTTTTCAATAAATAATACAATAAAATACATTTTAACAGTATAAGACATTATGATTATTAAAACATTATAAAGAAGAGCTTCATGGTACAGTAAATCCAGTTTTGTAGCACCTAATAGTTGTATCAGAAATACAGTGGCAATATCTGTCTTGGCATATATTCATTCATGTTAAAATTTATTAAAAAAAAAAAAAAAAGCTGTCTTTATCCAGGCAGGTTTTACATGGCTTAGTATTCCTGAAGCTGGCATAAAAGCCACAAAGCAAACAAATTTTCTATTTAATACTTCAGGTCATTTGACAAAGATGTGTATGTACCCATTCCCATTCAATTAACATTTGCATTGATTGGTAATCTTGGATTTTATGAACTCAGACTGCAGAGCTCTGGTTTTCATACTTAATTTTGTTCCTCTTGTTATATATTGCTATTAAATTTTTTTCTGAATGGTAGTATTGCTATAATGATTTATACTACCCATGGTTTTGGCATGTTAATGCTGAAGCACTAAATAAAGTATATATTGAGGTTCTTAACACTGATCTATGGATTTTTAAGAATGTTAATTCAAACATTCCACCTTTTTTACAGCTAAAGAATATATTACTCCATTCATTAGACCTGTAATGCAAGCTTTGCTTCATATTATAAGAGAGACTGAAAATGATGATCTTACTAATGTGATTCAGAAGATGATCTGTGAATATAGTGAAGAAGTTACCCCAATTGCAGTAGAAATGACACAGCATTTGGTGAGACTTTATGGTGGCTTGGGAAGATGTTTAATATGGGAAAGATTGGTATTTAAAAATGATAGTTGAGTTCGACCGTCAGTGAATAGCTGTTGTTACTGCAGTCTAAGTGCATTGATACAAGTAATTGTCTTCTATTTAAACAGCTTTACACCAAAAGTGGCTTCAAACTTACACCAAGTGGAAATTTCTAAGAACAATTTTAGAAATGTTTGCAAAATCTTTGTATATTTTCTCCTGATAATGATGATAATGAAATTGGTAGCACACTTTAGATAGTCTCTAAAATGTCACTTATGTTGTCTGGTTTAAAATATTAAATTAAAGAGCAGATTTTTAATGAAAGATTTGGTGTGAAAATAAAGTTGAATCTGCAGGAGGAATTCAGAACTTGAATGTCCATATCTAGCAAGTTGTACTAATGTTTGCACAAGCAGGGGTCAGCTCAGTGCTTCCCTATTAAAGGCCCTTGCCTTGGAGTTAAAACAGAGTTGTTTGCTTGTCTTCTCTGGGAATGCCTGCCAAGTGTTCTGGTCTAGTTCAGCTACTGAGGAAACCTTGTGGCAGAAGAACTTACCAGGAGAAAATGTATTCTTTTGCATGGGACATAATGTCATTTATATGTTTTCATTCATGATAAAGGGCGACAGCTCCAGCAGCTTAACATTCAGATTTTATCATGCTGAAAAATTCTGGAGCAGAGCAGTCACCTGCTATTATCTGTACATGTTTTCTCAGCAGAAGTCCTTCTTAAATTGTGTAGGACGCCAGACTTTCACAACTTAGTGTCATAGTTATGGCTTGTTCTGCTATTACGTGCAGGCAATGACATTTAACCAGGTGATCCAGACTGGTCCGGATGAAGAGGGCAGTGATGACAAAGCAGTGACAGCAATGGGAATCTTGAATACTATCGATACACTTCTCAGTGTAGTTGAAGATCACAAGGAAGTAAGTAAAAATTACTCTAAAGCTGATACGTATGGTCTAAGACACTGTAAGTCCTTTATAGTTGCAGTGTTCCTGGCATTGTTACCTGAAAAACTGTCCTTTTGACCAAAAAGATGTTAAAATAGAAAACAGTGAAGTACTTAATCGTGTGGCTGAGTTGCAACAGAGTGGGTCACATTTCTAATGCAATGCATGCAGTAATAGAGTTGCCACAGTATTTCCCATAAGAATCCAGCTTCTTGTTCAAACAGTGGGAGCAATGTGTCTGTAGCAGGTGGAACTCTGTCAGCTCAGCTGGAAACACACATCTGATTTGATGAGGTCTGCCCTTCAAACAAAACAGACAAAGCTTCACATAGCTCCAAACATTGACTCTGCTGACTGGGTTTGCTCTGTGACAGAATCGATGTGGGTAAACACAGCTCTTGTGGCTGTGCTCAGAGATGGGGCATTTTACCTGCCTCATCTGCCCTGGAGGATTTTCCACTGGGATGAAAACTTCTGTCATTTTGTTTTGTTGTACTGAATGGATTCACTTCTGTCCAGAGTACAGCCAGTTCAAAAGATGCTATTTCTGGTTAAAATCCTTCTTGACAAAGTCAGCTACTGTCTTTTAATAAATACATTATAATTTTTTTAGTGACTGAAGAGTTCAGTACTAAACTCTACTCTGAGGGCTCTGAAGACTTCACTAGAGAAGCAGCATCATATGAATTCCCAAGGGCAGAGTCCAGTGCTGCCACGCAATAAACCAAGGACCAGATCAGCTCATTTACTTGTTGCTAGAGCTGCTCATCAAGCTTGTCATGTACTTGTTTTTGTCAGCAAATCCTTGCCTTCTAAATTAAAAGTCTGTGTAACAATATGCTAGTCCTGAGGAATTCAATTTGAAGATGTTGACCAGTAAACATTTATATTTAGAGACATCTCACACAGGATGACCAGTGTTCCAAGAGATAAGGTATTTAGCAGGTTAGTTTCAAATCCTGTTCTGCATAGCTAAGACCAGAAACTCAACCCTAACTTGTCCCTGTGAGTGCTAGGTGAGTGCCCCCAACAGGTTAATGACGGGTTTGTTAGCTATTCCATGGAATAATAAATACTTATTGGGAACACTGACTGAATCTGTAGGACCAGCATTTAGACCAATGGTCTCCATACCATATGAACATCCTAAGCTAGGTTTGGGAAGGGGTTTGGTATTTGGGGTTTTTTTTGGTTTTAGTTTATTTTCTGGAACAGGAAATACTTCCTGTGATTTCCATCATTTACTCCTTTGATATATAGATTTGCTTACAGTGTTATAATGGAACTGAACTGGTGCATAGGGTTACTGACAGGATTTTCTTTTTAAAGGATGCCCTGTAATGAGATTCTTCCAATACTCTACAAATGCCTTGTATTGAAAGCTATCTTGCAAATACTTGGCTGAGTGCTGCTCTTACACATTTAGTGCTCTAAAATGTGAGACATTTCTAATTATTTTTAAAAACTATATTGTTTATATAGAAACTGCTTTGACAAATTTTAAAATGTGTTTAATTTCAACTCCCAAGTATTGAAAATAGTCATACATCTCTTTTTTTTTTTTTTTTTTTTTTTTTTTTTTTTTTTTTTTCAGATTACCCAGCAGCTGGAAGGGATCTGTTTGCAAGTGATTGGAACAGTTTTGCAGCAGCATGTATTAGGTATCCATACTTCTGCTGGCTTACTTTTAAAAGTGTATGGGATGGGCATTATATTTACCTAGATTCTGTTTGTTTTAGAGTTCTACGAGGAGATCTTTTCCTTGGCTCATAGCCTGACCTGCCAACAGGTTTCTGCACAAATGTGGCAGCTTCTTCCTCTTGTGTTTGAAGTCTTCCAGCAGGATGGTTTTGATTATTTTACTGGTAAGTAATATAAATAAATCAGGAAGCCAGATGGTTTCATGGATGCAGTTTCAGCCATACAATGAATTGCATCATGACTGAAATGTTCGAAAAACACTCAAGTGAGGTTACACATAAAGTATTTTATTTTGCTGTTGCTGCTGCCGGCAGACTTGTTTTGCCAAGGCACCTATGACTTGCACACACTTATCTTGGCAAACATTAAGCAACCACTGTAATTATTAATACACAGATTTCAACCTGATTTTAATAGCATGCAGACAATACCTAACTGTGATTGTCCTTCTTTTAATACAGATATGATGCCTCTCTTGCATAATTATGTTACTGTTGATACAGATACACTTCTGTCAGATACAAAATATCTTGAAATGATCTACAGTATGTGCAAGAAGGTGAGTAGATTCCTGTGTGGTAACAAAACCTGCCATCTCTGAAGAAATAACAGTGTTAAACTGGGTACTTTTTTCCACAAGAGCTTTTGACATCTGCTCTTTAAAGTATTTTGCTAACATCCTCTGAGAGTCCCCAGATTACTAAGTTATTGCAGAGAAATTTAAAGAGATTGCATCAAAATTTCAGATATATGCCTTTGGCAGAAGGGAAAAATAAATCATACACAACAAAAGCAGAATAAACAAACCAGGTTTGGTGCAATACACTTTGTGCATATGAGCATGCAAGACAGATGGCAAAAGGTAGGTGGATTCTTTTGTCTGGGATTTGTAGCCTCACCATGGCCAGGATACCCATGCTGTGTGTGTGCTGAAGGTCTGATACCTGTTAGCTAAACAAGTGGAGTAGGGATGGAAGGTAAAGGGACAGGAATAAGATATTATTTTCCCAAGTTCGTGCCAAGTCTGTGGTGAAAGCTGGGAGCAGAATGCAGTTATTCTGACTCAGTGCAGGCACTTTTGGGCAGGGTTTCTGTATTCTACTGTGTATTACAGGTGGCTGCCAACTGGGCTTTCTCTGTCCAGTCAAAATGCAGAATATGCAGCTTTCCAGAATGTTAGCCCCATGTGAGGAAAGGAATACTTCTTTATAAGATGGTGTTAATGTTTTATCATCTCTAACAGTAATCTGTGGGGATTTCAGTTTTCCACTCCTGGATATGGTGTGTGGTGTCTATATAAGAGCTTTGGTGAACTGTGAGCTGTGCTGCCTGTGGTATTTCCTGAGTAATTCTTTGGAAGATGTTTAAATATTATAGTGAATAACTATTTTAGTATTCTATAAATAGTAGTGAATAACTCATGCAAGCCTTTGTTTGAAAACAAGTTGCAACCAGGCCAGTTAGGGTGTTTGTAAATTCTTGGAATGTTAATGTATAAAAATATTAGTCTGCCATGACCGTTTAGTGATTGGTGCTAGCTGAGAACAGCAAATATTTAACACAAGGTTTAGATATTGCATGGTCTTCCACTGGATATTCCATTTTTCTAAATAAAACTACGAAATTTAATATATTAATACATAGGAAAAGTTTTGTGTATGGAAATAACCCTTTGCAAAATGGCAGCTGATGCTTTTACAGTAACTGTGGTAAGCTCTGCGTCCATAGCGTTACTGAATATTTGTACACGTAGGTTAGTTTTGCCCATATTCAGCAGTTTTCAGTCTGTGGTTGTCACACTGAGCCTTTGCTGTAGATTTGGCTGTTCACTGATGGCTGTTGATGCTGGCATTGTTAGAGGGGGTAAATTCATGCCAGCTTTTCAGAGCAAAGCAGTATATAGAGAATAGTCCTTGAGGGGATACCACCACCAGTAATGGCTGTGTTTCAGGTCCTTACAGGAGTTGCTGGAGAAGATGCAGAATGTCATGCAGCAAAGCTGTTAGAAGTAATTATTCTTCAGTGTAAAGGGCGTGGCATTGACCAGGTTGGTAACAACTTTGGTTGCTAAAACTAATATTTCAAAAAGATTTTATTGTGTAGTATTAATTGATTATGTATCAACATGAGTTTTGTTACAAGCAGTTTGTGTTGTGCAACTGATAATCCTGCCTTATACTTCAGAGTTACTCACTGCAGAAAGTTCCTGCACACTCTGGCTCCAGAGTTTAGGACATTGCAAAACTCTGGTGTTTTCATGAATCTGGAACAGTGCCACCTCAGGAGCATCTTGGTTCCAAAAAGTCAATTTATTGCATTCTAAGAATATTCTAGTGAATATTTAATGAAAATTGTTCAATCTGTCATGCTCATAGCTTTGAAATAAGGAACAATGAAAATGAAGTTCCTAGAATCCGAGTCAGTGTAATAGAGAGACCAGGGACTTCATTATGCACGTATGGAAGTTGGAATTTGAGAGATTAATAAGCTGATTTTTTCTGGACTTCCTAGTGTACACATTTCCTCTATTTTCCATTTTTAATAACAAGATTATAGAACCAGAAGTTACATTTGCTGTGCAGGATGACACAAAATCCATGTGATTAAATATTTTCACATTTTCATTTCATCTTTGTATCTGACTTCTGCTGGCTATTAAAAACGACTCCATTTTATGCCATCTGTGTTTATGTGCCAGACTGTTGAAGTACAGAAGGACAAATTTTATTTTTGATCACTGAGTGTGTAATGTTCTCACTATCCAGTGCATACCCTTGTTTGTGGAAGCTGCCTTGGAGAGACTGACCAGAGAAGTTAAAACCAGTGAACTGCGAACCATGTGCCTCCAGGTTGCCATAGCTGCTTTGTATTACAATCCTCATTTACTATTAAATACGTTGGAAAATCTTCGTTTCCCCAATAACGTGGAGCCTGTCACCAATCACTTCATAACACAGTGGCTTAATGACGTGGACTGTTTCCTGGGGTAAGTGTTTCCACTTTTGGAGATCATTCTCTGTGATACACCTGTGTATGACCTGCTTGTAAATCATGACAAAACTTGCAACTTTTTTACTCTTCTGTTTTGTAGACTTCATGATAGAAAGATGTGTGTGCTTGGCTTGTGTGCTCTTATTGATCTGGAGCAAATACCACAGGTTTTAAATCAAGTTGCTGGGCAGATCCTGCCAGCTTTTATCCTTTTGTTTAATGGATTGAAAAGAGCATACGCCTGTCATGCAGAGCATGAAAATGACAGCGATGATGATGATGAAGCTGAAGAGGATGAGGAAACAGGTATGGAGATGGAAACTTCGATGTTTTGCATGTTTCATTTTCTTCTCATGGAGATACTCAGTTCCTTTGTGGAATTTCTGAATACCCTAATTCTAAAAATGAAGTGCTGCAGTAGAACACTGGACATCTTTTGACAACTTTGACCACTTTTGACAGCTTGATAAGTTCTGATTTATTTTCCAGTCCCTCTTAAAACTAACTTCCAGGGCTGAGTTAAATGAGCTCCCCCCTTTCTAGCCTGGACTGTGTTGTTACCACTTCCAGTGCCTGTTTTACATAATTAGCCACTTTTCTAAAGAATTGTTCTTGCTGTTCTCAAGATAAACCTTTTTTTGTGTGTTGTAATTAACTCAGAGGAGCTGGGGAGTGACGAAGATGACATTGATGAAGATGGTCAAGAATATCTAGAAATTCTAGCAAAACAGGCAGGTGAAGACGGAGATGATGAAGACTGGGAAGAAGATGATGCTGAAGAGACTGCTTTGGAAGGCTATTCCACGATTATTGATGATGAAGACAACCCTATTGATGAATATCAGATATTTAAAACAATTTTTCAGAGTAAGTAGCTGGATTTCCTTTCCTGGCCAACAAGTTACATTTTAACTTTAGTGTACCCTGTTGTAAACTAGAACCTGTCAAAACTTCCAAACAGGCTTTCCAATACGTGCTTGAAGCATTTCTTTCTTTGGAAAGGGGAAGCCGTCATTAAACTTTCAGAGCAGGAGAAGATGCTTGAATGAACTTACTTTGGTAGGGAAGAGGTCAGAAGCTGTAGTAGTGTTTAAGTGTCTTGAATTATGTAACCATAACAGAATATTATTCTGATTAAAATGGCAGTGAGTAAGCTTTGAGTTATAGAACATTCTAATCAACGCTTCCCTTTTGCTTATGTTTTCTTTCTGCTGCAGCAATTCAGAACCGTAACCCTGTGTGGTACCAGGCTTTGACACAGGGCCTTAACGAAGAGCAAAGGAAGCAGCTGCAGGACATAGCGACTCTGGCAGATCAGCGGCGGGCAGCACATGGTATTTGCACCCCTTTATACCACTAATGGCTCCTTTTGCTCTTTGAATGCCCTGGATGGGCTCAAGAAGCATAATACTAAAAAGCCTATAATTCAAGCCTGATAATGTCTCCATCAAAGCAGGGTTGTTTGAAGTCTCTTAAGATTGTCAGGTAACAAAGCCTCAATGCACAACCTGGATGGCAATACCACAGGTGGGAGGAATGGTAGAAACACTTGGGGAAGTGGCAAAGGAAATAAAAGCATATTTGTCCTCATTGTTTGGATTTGAAAACAACTGATTTGATTATCTGAAGGTAGATGAACTCCAAGTATGTTAACAAACACATTAAGCGGCTGATAAATTATTTCCTAAGATGTGACATAGTCCAGCTGGGATAGACAAGGATTCTGTGGGTAGGAGGATATTAAATTACAAAAGTAGTATCCATCTGTAAAGCCACATCATTAAGCCCATTAAATATATCAGAACATTACAGATAATACAGATTTTTAAATCTGTATTCAGTTCATCTTTTTCTTTTTTCCTAGGTTTTCTCTTTTGAGAATAAGCCAGTATATATCACACTCTAAAGTCAAGACTGAATGTTGAGGGATCAGTCCAGCCTCCTATCCTCTGTCTTATTGAGCAATTGCTATAGATGCTTCAAAACAGAAATTCAGAAATATTTCAATAAAAAGATTGGTAGTAACAATACACATTGAATAAGTGCTTTTTATGAGAGCACAGCCTAAATTACCTCACAAAGCTTGTAAATGTTCAGAATGATCCAGTTTTAATGGTTATAAAATACAGTTTCACTGTGACCCCTGTCAAGCAGTAGATATTATATGATGAAGTTATATACTATTGCATTTTATGGAGATAAAAATGTTTGAAGTATGTGTTTGTTTGTTCGGTTTGTACTGTTTTTTTCAGAGAGGTTGTGAAGTTTAGTTAAAGCAACCAGATCCTTATGGGAAATTCTTGCCTACTGTCAGAGCACACTGATACTACATTTAGGCCACCCACCACACATGGGGACATCCTGTTAGAAGGATTTGAAATACAGTTCTCCCTCACTAATGTAGCTTAGAAGAATTTCCATATGCTGAGAGATCTGTCTTTTGTGGAGCTGTGAGGGATTCTCCCCCCATGCTCCATTAGCCATGGCAACATCTTTCTGGCCTGTTCCCAAAGAACCAGAGCCAAAATGCAGATTTGATAGATAATATGAGCTGTCCTGTATTCCCAGAGAGATTGCAACTGTTTTGATTTAGGAGAAAGCTCTAAGACCAATGTAAGACATTAGTAAGTGTTGTTATCTTGGCCTAGGAATAATACAAACCACCTTCTGCACTGTCTAGACTGTAGCAAAGGTACAACCTAAATTACCAACCTGATTTTCAGTTGTCCATGTATTAGAGCTTGTGAAAACCTCTTATAGTAAAACCTGTCCTACAGCAGTGTTTGAAGGATGATAAAACCAGACACCTTAACTATCACTGGTAGTTACAGTGATGGATATGTGGACCTTAGATGTCTAAAGATCTTAAGGTTTGGCTGAAAATGAAAAGTGATGAACTGGGTAGTTTTCTCTCAGAATTATGTTTCATGGTCTAGTAACCTAAAGTCCAAATTATCTGCTTGGGTAGCAGCATGTGTAAAAAGTCTTTTTCTGGTGCTTCAGTAGCCATTTCTGCTTATATTGTTGAATCGAGATAGGAACACTGAAAATTCAGCCAATATCTACGTACTGCTTTTTTGTATATGTGTTCTGTTACTGATTTGACTGCAAGGTGTGTTGATGTTAACCAGAAAGAATTGTGTGCCTGTTAACAAGTTTGTAAGTGCAGCATTCACTCAGGTCCTGTTTCTAAACTAGTCATGTCCAAAAGCTAAAGTTTGGGCTTTTTCAAGTACAAATTCATTTAAGCATGGCTTTAACAATATTGAGAAGTTAAAATAAGTAAATAGTCCATCTGTTCTTTGGGGCCTAGCACATTTCCACGTGTGGGTGCTGATTCCTTTGTTGGGTAACCCCAGGTTAAACCTGTATCTCTGAGAGACTCAAAGTAGTCAGTCACAGAACCTTGGTCTGTCTTCCCCCCTACACACACACTAAAATATCTTCCTTCTGTTTTGTTTTGTTTTGTTTTAGAATCCAAAATGATTGAAAAGCATGGAGGATACAAATTCAATGCTCCAGTTGTGCCAACTTCATTTAATTTTGGAGGCCCTGCCCCAGGAATGAATTGAATTGTAACTTTTCCTGCTACTGTGTGATTGTAGTGAAGAGCTTGTGTTCCTCCCAATAGTGGTTCCAGAACTGGTTCATGTTATCTACAACTCACTCTAAACTAATTTATAAATAGATTGGACAAAAGCCCCAGAAGTGGGACCTGATTATACAACCTAATACTGGAAAGCAAACCAGAGGTTTTTTTGAAGATAGGAAGAATCTGAATTTAAAGCTTCAAATGACACACTTTGGAGATCGGAAATCAAGAGGGGATGTCATGAAGGCAGCTTTTCTTTTTCTGAGGAGAAAAACCTAGACATGGGCTGCAGGACTATTTAAAATGTCTCATTTACAGTTCAAGCTAGAAGGCAGACTTAATTTTTACACCTGTGGCAGTATGAGTATTTGCCCAGTTTCTTTCCCTTTTATCGCTACCTACTGGGTGTCTATTCTTTTAATGTAAATAAGATAAGGTAATCAGATAGCCTTACTTAATCTTCATCATTTCCATTTATCAAGAATGTTCATATGTAGAATATTGGACACTTAATGTAGCACTACATAACTGATAAATCTGTAAATTAATTAGCACTTTCATATTGAAACAAGCCTGCTAGCCTATGTACAAAAATAGCAAAATGTTTGCTGTTTATAAAAATAAAGAATAAGGGATGTATTGGGGAAAATAATTTCAAGTTATTAATTTAAAATGAACTAGCAGTTTTGTACCTGGTGACTTTGTGGTGCAGTCACCTCTGGTTGTGACTTGAATTCGGATATGTAAAAAGGGGTTAGTGATATTTCATTGCTGCTAAAGAAAAAATAGCAACACCCTCCGTGTCCTTTGTTTTTTTTAAAGATTTCACTGTACAAGCTAGAAAAGTGAACAAATGTGTACTGTAAGCACAAAGAAAAAGCTATCCTCTCTAAAGCAGGTAAATAAGATGTGAAGTTCTTAAGGTCAATTGAAGTGTGTGGGTGAAACATCTACATATGCAGTCTGTTAAAAACACAACAGTGTCATTGGCTGATCTGGGCTATGGTATATAAATGCAATTTTTTCCCCAGTTGTGCAAAATATTTTCCAGCTCATGGTAGTGCAGGTGCACTACTCCTGCATTTCATTCCCCCTCTTTTTGCACTTGCAGCATTCGTGTGTGCTGTTGTCTGCCTGATCCAGACAGTGTATTTGAAGTTTTGCCAATCTTTCAGTTTTGAAGCCACAATTTTCTTCCTTCAAAGTTGCTATAGTAACTAGTATTTTAGCTAGAGAGGCAAAATACAGTTCCCTCTGGGACCACTATCAAAACCACTGTATGAAGAAGCCAGCAGGGAGAGGCTGTGAATGGGTTGGCTTTAATGCCCCCTTTTTTTTTTTCTAAAAGCAAAATCCATTGGCGTTTGATCTTGCCTTGAGATCATTGGTGTCAGGTCTTTTAAATCAAATGTTTGGGTTGGTTTTTTTTTTTTTCTTTAGGCTGTTTTTATATAAAAATGTCACCTGCTGTTACAATTGATATTAAACAAGCTACCTTAATTTAATGTAAGCCTCCAAAATTTAAATACAGGTTAAAAATAAACTGAGTTTTTATCTGTAAAAATGAAATGCACATATATATATATTATGATACTCAAAATGCAGTCTTCAGAAAATTGGTTTGTGTGGTGTGGTTTTTTGCATCAGCAGAGTAGCAGGATTTGGTGGTGGTTTGGGGTTTCCTTGCTGAGCTGCCCAGCCCCATGCTCTGCCTTCCACTGGTGCTGGCACTTCTCAGGCAGCAGGAGGGGTTTTCCAGCCCCTCCTCTCGGGCTGCCTTGCTCTGGCAAATGCTTCCCTGTGCTTGGGGTGCCAAGATGGGACACTCACTGAGCCAGCTCTGCAGTGCCACGCTGCCCTTCCCCAGTACCAAAGGGACACTTGAGAAGCAAAGCACCCGATGAGAAAAAGCCTAAATAATGAGGCCTTGGATGGGAATACCCATCCTCGTGGTGGTGTGAGAGCCAGGATAGTTCCTGTGCATCTTTAGGTGACTGGCCAAGTGCACACAGCAGAACTTACTTGGGGTTTTGTGAATGTAACTCATGGGCACGTCCAGGTATGCTCCAGTCCCCAGGGAATCTGTAGACAGGGTTTTTATTTTTGCAGAAAAAGCTGACAGACTTACTTCCAGCATGCCTTCCCCTGTGCAGTCCTTGGGATCACCCAGTTTGACATAAATCATTTCTGAACATCTGCTTGTTGGGTATCTGCTTACCTCCATATGCATCCAAAAAAATGTATGAGAACCTTTGAAGACAGATGAGCCACTTGGGCCTCGTGGCTGAAGATGTGACAGCAGCAGTGAGAAGGCTTCATGTGTAAAGCAGATGACAAAAAAATAGGGGGAAATCACCAGTTTTAGTGCCATTGTCAGTTCTGGAACAATTATATTTTTCAAGTCACAAGTCAAGGGAAGAATTTTATCTTGGTGTGAGGAATACAGTCTTCAAGGGTGCTTTTATGTGTCACTAGACTGGTTAGCAAGGAGCATCTTTTTTAAGAATGGATCTAGAACTTTGCTTTCCTTTGCTCCAAGAAATGTATTTATATCAATTGCAAAACAATTTTGCATTGTTGTTGGTGGTGATAGCGCATTTTGTGATGCAATATATCAATTTCGGTGATACACTTATGTCAAATTAAAAACTGATCTTCCTCCTAGAACTTGCGTTTATCCATTCCATTTTCAAGGATAATGCAACTCTAAAGGAAGAGCTGGGAAATTTAAAGCCTCTGTTTTTTCTATTATGGAAGATCTCCTTGGATTAATAAACATCTAAAGCAAATCCTTATCTTCACTTATTTCAGTGTGGTGTTTTGAATGTAGCTGTATCCCTACAGTAGAGTCCTCCTCAAGTTGTGTGTAAGGTTTGTATTTCCCTCCAAAATATTTCTCTGAACAAATGTTAGGCACAACCACAGTTCTCTTCAACTGTGTTAAATATAAAAAACAGGCAGTTTTTTAAAATGCCAACATACTGGGTAAATTTAATTATTTTTTCCATCACTGTCTTAAAAGAATTATCAATATGTGCCAGCATGGTACAGCAAAGCTCTGTTCAAATCTCTTATAGCTTAGAACTGATACTGCAAGATTTATCAATTCTGCAGTGGAGTAATTACTGACTACCTGCCGATAAACATGCAGATGATTTTAATTATGCCTAGTAATGGATATACCTGGTAAGTTTTATGGGTTGATTATTTTCTCCGTGGAACCTTCTACGTACCCAGAATGAGCCATGTGGAAAAGCTTTGTCTGCTGCTGATAATCAGTTACTTTTCAATCAATATGTAGCTTTATGTTAAATGGCATGTAACTGGTTTGTGTATTTCTGCTTTTTGTAGCAAACTGTTGATGCTGGAAACATAAAGCACTTCAGAATGGGAAATAGAGATTGCAGCATTTCACAGAGATGTTAATAAATAATTATTAATACAAGGGGAGTTGGCAAATCAGAAATAGGATTTTATCTCGGGTATTTCACTGCTGCTGTACCTTGAACCAAACTGATGGCTGCAGTTTGTACTTGGTTTAAAACTTACAATTAGGAAACAGTACATTAAGAAAGAAAAACCGGCCATTAGCTGAGCTTACTGTCCCATCATTGGGGAGCATTCGCGTCAACTGCGCAAGAAAAATCACCTGCGGAATTAACCGTAACACGCTTTGCTTGCTGTAGACTGGGAGCTGCTGGACTATTTATTACACGTTTTCATACCTAAAAATCACGTAAGGATAAACACTCCCAAGCATAGCTTAAGCACAGCGTCCTTCTTCCCCGGAGCCGGGCTGGAATGGCAGCCGGAGATAATCCGGCAGGAGGCCGGGAAGGGAAGGGCAGAGCACTCACTGTCCCTGGCCCGGCCACGCGGCCCCTCGCACGGCCCAAGGGGGCGC
>NW_008236766.1:1432574-1437365 GCF_000691975.1 Corvus brachyrhynchos
CGGACCCGCGCAGGCTCCGGAGGAAAATGCGCTGTGCCTGCCCCGAGCCGCGGGGCTGCAGCGCGGCCCTGGCCGCGCTCTCACGGGAAAAGGTCCTGGCACCTCCCGGCCTTCTGAAATCCAGCTGTTTTACTGCATCTCGCTCACCTCGCCAAAATGCAAAAGCATTTTAACCCTTTTTTTGGGTTGGTTTTTTTTTTGGTTTTTTTTTTTGTTTGTTTGTTTTTTTGTTTTTTGTTTTTTTACAATTGTTCTTGTCGTTCCCTTCATCTGTTTTCCTCTAGAACTTCTAATAGAACGGGATAACGAGAAGCTGCTCCTCTAGAAAAATGGCCTGCAATAATGCAAAGATTTTAATTTTGTTTCCTGATAAGGCCTGATTTGTGTTGCTTTTTCATCCGGAAAAAAATGATGTGACTTCCGTGCAAGTTTAAATTTTCTGTTAAAACAAGGCTGCGGTTGCACTTAAGTTTAAAATTTTGGTAAGGAATTATTTTGAACGATCAAAGAATTGCATCTGCCATCATATGCAGAGTGGTACCAGTATTTGTAAGGAATGTTATTTCTGGTCTAGTGACACAGGAACTGCAACCTTACAGTCTTTCAAAGCAAGCATTTCCTCTTGTTTTATCGAGATTCTGCATCAAATGTTGTCTGTCAGCTGTTTTTGCAGACTATACACCAGATATTTCTGTTGTAGCTTCTAGGTGATGGTACCTGAAAAATGAAATTAGGTTATCCTCAGCTAGCAGCTTTTTAACATAGACATAACATATTGTTAGCTTTGTGCTAACATTAATAGCACAAATAGCTAATATACTGCGTCGAATGGCAGAGTACGGTGTAGCCGTGTTTTCATGGCTTGTTTCTTTGTATTTCTGCATTAATGCCTTGAGCTTTCAAGGTGTGTTTGTGTCAAACGCGATTTGTCTGTATCACTGCAGAAAAGGAACCTCAGGAATATGTGGTCAAATAATAGATGATTGCTTTGGTAATGGATTGCGGCTTAAATGAGATGTAAAAATAAACTTTATGAAAGAGTTTTGAGAAGTGTATTTCAAATTGATTTAATAATTTACCTAAACTGTTGTCATAATTAATATTTCATTTCTACTACTCTATCTGAGGAAGAGTAATTTTGCTTTATATTAAAGGCTAAAATAAAGCAAATACTTTAGAAAGTGTAAAAGGTACTTTAGGTAGAAGGTCACACTGACTTAACTCTCTTCATTCTTGTGTAGCTTTTGGTGCATTTCTCAGAGGAGGGAGGCACAGCAATAGTCAAGTGATGAGTAGTCCCTGGTAATGGGTGCCAAAATTAGGCTGTAAATTAGTTTTTTTCTTTAGAATATCTCCAGTTGTGTGTTGCTTCAGCTCACTGGGCATTTTGCTGTCCTGTACTGTCCAGGAGAAGGGAATTGTCAGGAGTTAGAGCGGTAGATAGGTCCAAGTGCTGGCTGCTGCTTCTGTGACTGCTCCCCTGCAGCTCTGTGGGATGGGCACAGGGATTAGGATCAGGATTCCTCGGTTTTAGTTTGGTCGGGGTGGCTTCATTTACACTGCCGGATGCTGGTCTTCCCTTGCTGTTGCATGTGAGTCTTCACCTTAAGAGTTTTGGGTTAACACATACTCAGCATAGGTGGAGTCTTTGAGAAGCACTATTACATTTTGAGGAGTCTTTAGCTGGCACCTGTGAAACTGTGAATTGCTTTCCAAAGGGCTTGGCTGAATTTGGATGAGTTTCCACACACAGAGATAATCAGGGCAATTCTTCCAGTTTCAGGGCTTACAATGGCCAGAATGCAAATATTCATGAGGAAGGTGGGACCCATCTTGGTGCTGCTGTACTTACTTTTCTCCTGTCTGTATTTTGACTTGTACCTGCTTCCTTGGCCATCCCCATGATTTGTGCTTCCCGTGATAATCTTCTAGAACTCCTGCAGCCTCTGACATGTATGTACATAGCACAGCATCCCAAGCCGGCCATTCCTTTCCACTGACTTTTTTTTTCCTGTGTTGCTGCTACATCTCTTGCACATCTCTGCAGCTCACCAGCAGTGCTTTGTGCTCAGCAGTAGTAGGGGGCAGCTTTGTTTTTCATCTCCTCTGTGCAAGGAAATCAGTGCACCCGGTAAGGAGAGCATGAATTGGGTAGTCTGTTCCTGTGGCTTGTGTCACAAAAGATCCCAAAAGATGGGAGGGAGGTTTCTGCTTAGCTTATGGATCCCTAAGATATACTGTGATCCAAACGGATGCATCCTCTTGTTGAATGCAGGAGTTCAGCTCTGAAGTGCAAGTTCTGTAACTTTTGTGCATAGGTCTTGTTCTGAGCGTGGAGTGAGGAGTCTGAGGAAGGTATCTCTCCATGGACACCATTTCTAGGGAGGAGGGGAAGGAAGCCTTGTGACCCATCTTGGCACAGTGGGGTTTATGGCGTTTTGCCTGTACCTAAATGTAACTTGATCTGCCCTTAGTTGTATTTTCTTAAGGGAATATGATTTTGCTTCTCCCTCTGTGCACCAGGGATCATTGATCAGTTACTCAAAACCAAATTGGACTAAATTAGTAAATGCTTCCAGTGACTTAGTCTGTTAAAATTTTCTAGGTTACATGGCTCTTTTTCATTGTATATTGGGATTGTGCTTTGCTCCACCAATAACACTTGTTAAATAAATGAAATTTTTGGTTTTGAATGGAATTTACAGTTCCAGCAAGTTTTGCAATTTTCAAGGTTGACATCAGACTTACATTTAAAACTACGTAATGCGTCTCTCAGTCTGTATTTCACTGACTGCAGAATGTTTCCCTCTGTATACACTTGAGCAGAAAGTTGTGTTACCTGCTTAATGCTCTTGGACTTAATTTCTGATGACAGACTTTTCTAGAATTGGAAGATGGGTCTGTATTTGCAAGTTAGTTGGTTTTACTGTATTTTAAGTATATTCATACATAGCTAACATGATGCTGCACAGAGTTTTTTAGGATTTATTTATTTATAGTATTTATAGATGTACTGTGTTTCAAGTTGTGTTTGTAATCTGGCTTTGGCAATCCAGCTGGCTGCCCCTTTAGTTCCTGAAATACAAGCCCGTGCTAAAGCACTGCCATTAACTGTCACGGCTAATGCTGATACATCTGTAAGGTAGTTATCAGATTGCTAATTAACTCCTAGCCACACAAAACAACCCACTCAAAATTCCTCTGTTTTTTGGCAGTCTCAGTGGGTTTGCAGGATTTGGAAGGGCATGGCCAGAATTCATTTGTTTTCGTGATGTAAATAAGACACTTTTGTGATTGCTTGACCGTTTAAAAGCTAGAAGGCTGTTTGATATGAAAGTAAAACAGCAATAGAAACAGCAGGTCTCAGTTTCTTTCAGATTTTTAGCCCTTAAGTATTCATTTAATCACCAGATGTTCCCAGTTATATTTAAAACACCGATATAACTGGAGGTTTTATGATTTAAGGGGTAAATAGCCCCATGAAGTACTTCAGAAGTTAATTGTATGTAAATATATTTTTTTGTGTAAATAGGCATCACTGCTCATTTCTAGGAGTAACGTAGATAC
The DNA here is from genome assembly GCF_000691975.1 of Corvus brachyrhynchos. Classification (NCBI taxonomy): domain Eukaryota; kingdom Metazoa; phylum Chordata; class Aves; order Passeriformes; family Corvidae; genus Corvus; species Corvus brachyrhynchos. The sequence continues at coordinate 1,436,142 of NW_008236766.1, forward strand.
AGTTGTGACATGCATCACCTGGATGCCTTCTGGATACATATTTTAGCTATATATGCGCTTGATGGTAGAAACAAACCCAACAAAAGCTAGTAGTTTTAAGAACACACAGATTGATCTGTTAGGTGCTTTCAATACGTTTATCCCTTCATAGTTCCAGGGTGAAAATCCATTTGGAATGAAATGCTTTATCTCACTGACATGTGCTGTAAAATTATTTCAAGTTTGGGGTTTTTTCATCTTTGGTAATCATGTTGTAAGTTTTTTCAGAAAATCAGCTGATCTGCCATAGGTTCAGCTGTTTTTCTGAGTGTGCATATTATGAGTAGTTACCCTAACTTTTTTTGACTATTAAAACACAAGTAACTTATTACCAGTCTGCAATAAAGAAATGGGTTTGAGGTTTTTTAGAAAGGAAGGTTTGCCTGAGCATTGATAATACAAGTGTGGCCAGGAGAGAAGAAATGTGTCTTAACTGAACGAGAAATGCGACCTGAGTTGAGAGAAACTTGCTGGGCTGTTTTGGTAGGTGAGTTCCACTGTTGCATTTGCAGTAGGTCTGCAGGCCATTCATTCCGTGCATTCCTAATGACACAGGGCTGTTTCAGTCATACTTGAATTGGTGTTTGGGACAGGTTATATGGCCCTTCCTCAAGCCAAGCCTCTGCTGCTGTGTGTTACTGCTCCTACTAACTGTGTCATTAGTGCATTGCTCATTGACCAGCTGCATTAATATGCTTTTTTGTACCTTATTAATATAAACATTTTGGAATCCTGTTGTCTGTACCCCTGCATGGATCTCAATTGCTTGTCAGGTTCCATGCAGGATTTCTGGAATTGGCTCTGTTGGAAGACTCCCAGATCTGTTTCAAACCTCTGGCTCAGGAAGCTGTGCTGCTGGAATAATGCACCCAGGGCAGCTGTGGTCATGGAATTGGGTGTTTGCTGTGAGGTGCTTGTCCCAGAGCTGCAGCATGAGTTTAATTAGCTTCTGTCAGCACTGCTGACAGCTCACGTGCTGATGGAACTACTCTGGCCTCCTTTCATTAACCAGTAATTTCTTCTCTAATATATTCAAGAAAGGTGTGAAGTTAGAAGTCATATTTGAGGGATCAAATGAGGAGTCAGCCTGAGTCTTCTACATGTGTAGGACTTGTTGGTGGGTGGCTTTCTGATCTGCCTGTGTTTAAATGCCATCCCTTTGAAAATAATAGCAACCTTAGCATT
>NW_008236766.1:1437408-1440515 GCF_000691975.1 Corvus brachyrhynchos
TCCTGCAGTGTGAAAATACATGCATATACATAATCTCATTAGTTAGAGTAAGGATTTGTAAATATTCTTTATTTGCACTGGTTAATCCAAATTTATATATATATCTATAAAATGCAAGCATTGACATCTGACAATACTTCTAACATTCACAATGGGATTTGCAATATAATCTGTATGGAAATGACTTTGGGGGGAAAAAGACTGCTGAAACATGAAGTAATCTTGTCAGGCTAAATATGGTTCCCACTGCTCACACTGAAGTCTGATGTGTGGTTAAGGCAGTGATAAATTTGGTCTTGCATTTATTTTTCAGTTCTGAAGAGATACCAAACTCTGTGGCAGCAAATTAGTCTTGAAGTGCATTATTACCAGGATGTGGATGTATCTGTTGTGAAACAGAAATACTGTAAAAATGAGCCTTGAATTTGACTACAAACCTCTGCTTCAGAGTGCTTATGCAGTTGACAGTGCTCTCAGTCTTGGTCTGGTTTTTCTCCAGGGCCAGAATTAGAGCCTGTGCTTTATCATTCACAACACTTCTTCACCATGTAGAAAATTAGAAAATGATTGTGTAATTTGCTATTAAATTGCATACCTTAACCCTTTATCTGAGTCCAGCTTTTGTTACCAGATTATGTAGTAGATGTTTTTGTTCTGTATTTCAGCCTTGTTATTATTTTATACTGTGGATAATTAATGTGGTAGAAATTGCTGTTTAATTATGTTTTGCCTTTACAAGAGACTCGAGAAAATACAGTAAAAGAACTTGAGAGAGATTGTGTGAGAAAGCACGTAAGAAGTGCCCAACATGAAGTAGTTGTTACACTTATTTACTGAAAGTCAGTCTGACTGACAACAGCACAAACCCCAATTTTTCAGTGCAGTAAAGTCCTGGAAAAGGTAAGGGCTGTTGATGAAGAAGGAGATCCACGTCTACTGAAGTGTTTGATCAAAGCACCCACATGATCCAGATTTAATTCCTAACCCTGCTACAGGTTTCTGCAGTAATACTGGAAAAGATTATCGTGCAGCTATGTAGGGGAGCAGAAGATTGTAAAAGGTCTTAGTTCTCCTGTGTCGTGTTTCTGAGCTTACAGGTGACAAATGACTTTATGTAATTAGTGGGGGGGAAAAATGCTGGAAGTCCTCTTGGGTTGTCTGAAAAAACTTTGTGTGGAATAGTCAGTTTTCCAGAGGTTTTTTTGCACTGATACTCAGAAGGCTGTAATGCATATGAATTACCAATTGAATTGTATTTAACCAGATTGTTAATTGTAGGTATTAGCTTTGATTTTTCACACTTTTATTACTCAGACTAGTTTTGTGAAATTACTGGTATTTGCAATCATATCAGTTGTTAAGGACCCTAAGGTAGCCAGTATTTAATTCAGGAAAAACTTAATTATGTTACTGTGTGGACATACTTGAATTGATTTTGGGATCCACCTTTGTCAAACATGTGACTACAGTTTTCTAAAATTCCTTAATGAAAGTTTCACTATTGTGAGGCTATGTGTTATTTGCCATCTTACCCTTCTTGATTGATTCTTATTTGCCATTTTTATAAGTTTTATAAAATTACAATGGTTTTGTACATTATTTAGAAGTGTATTAAAAATAAAAGTGATGTTTCCTTTCAAATGAAATAAATGCATATTATTTCAAACTTCTCAGTGCTGTCTGCATGAGGGGAGTGAAGAATCAAAACATTGCTGAATGTCTGGAGTAGCTTTTTTCGTGTCATTCTTTCCCAGTTTTTTCTGCACATTCAAAGTTTGTATTTTATAACAGTAAGTTTTCTTCCATGACTGCTGTTACAAGCTTTATTCCATATTAATCATCTAAGCATCATCTTTGTCTCTCTTAAGGAATTTCTGCTACTGTCACTGCAGGATTTTTCTCTTTTGTCCAGCAATACAGTGGTACAGTCGTTCTTTAAATGACAAATTCCTGCTCTTTTCCAGGCACACTGGGCTCTCCTCATGCTGTCCTCTCAGCTGCTGGGGTTCCCAAGTGCCCCAAGCCCCCTTTCTGCTCCACGGTAGCCACGCTCTCTGCCAGCTCTTCCCTTGCTTTTCAGCTGCCTCAATCTCATCTGCTGTTTCTTAGTTGCTTGATTCATCGTTTTTAGTGGAAATTCCTGTTTCCAGTTGCTAGATTGAGTTTATATAAAAACCTTTCTTCTAACATTGCATCTTTTCTCCAAAACAAATGATAGCACCCAGAAGATCCTATTTGTTTGAGTGTTAGTAGGGGGAAAAGTACAGGAAGTGCTCTCTAGATAGGCAACTTGATGAAGTCTTCATGAAAAATCTTTTATTTTTAACCACCATCTCCCCCCTCACATGCCTTTGGTTTCCAAGTGTTGAGAACTTAATGTGTGCCTGAGGGTAGTTTTTTCTGTTCAGGTAATTTGCAGGGGGTGGTGGTTTGTTTTGGTGTTTTTAATAAAAGCTTGCACCTCTGTACCCTGCTGGTTGGCTGTTTAAGGTATCAGTATTAGAGTGGGGGTGACTGCCTGTTGTCAGACACTCCTTTCAGTTCAGAGATTTTCAGTCGAATTTTTTTGCCTCAGGCTGATTTTTTGTGAGAAGTGTTTTAACCATCTCAAAGAATGGTAATGTTTTCTCTGCATGGATACCATAGACATGTTTTGGTGACGAATCATTTTAGGAATGCAAGATACGTTACTGTCCTTGTGAAAGTCTTCTCAAATATCATCATTGACGTGCCTGAAAATTGACAGTTGCAACTTGCGTATGATCTGTGAAGATTTGCAAGAGTTCACAAAGTCAAGTCTCAAGTTTGCACTTCAGTGAGTACTTCCTGACTGAGCCTGTACTTGTCTTTTCTGTAAGACAGCTCTTGAGATTAAGCAGAATCCACATGTGTCAATCTTGTCGAGCTGCTGCGCAGGCCCCACCACAGCGTTTGTCTTTTTCTAAAAATGGATACTTTCAGCTGCTTTTAACTAATGAGCTGCAATATTTGAAGTGGGTAAATGAAATCTTTCTCTCCCAGATTTTTACTGACAGAACTCCTGGCAGGCAGGAGATTTAAAAGAAAAAAGCTTAGTGATGCAGATGCCAAGGAATAAAAGAATTGAA
>NW_008236766.1:1440556-1478772 GCF_000691975.1 Corvus brachyrhynchos
AAATTTGATGGAAGCTGAGGAGAAAGCAGAAGAGAGTGATTAAAGTGGAGGCAAGGGAAGAGATTTGAGTTTGATGAAAACCAACTGGTTTTGAAAAAGCAAAGCAAATTAAAAAATGTTAGGAGAGTAGATTTGGAGGATGGATGATCCACCAACAGCAAGGTGATGCTGTTGTGTATGTATGCATTATTGAAATGATTATCAGAGAGCAGCTGAAGTTGGAAGGACTTTCAGAAGTTGTGGTTCAGCCCTGATCAAGGCAGGTCTCATTTGCCCAGATAGCCCTGGGCAATGTCAAGTTGTTTTGAACCTCTGCAAGGCTGGAAAGTCCATACCCTGTTTCGGCAATTTGTTCCTGTATTTGACTACTCTTACCAAGTAACACTGTAGCATCATTATCTCTGATAGATTGACTCTCTTCTGTGCAACACAGGCCAGCTCTACATCTTTCCTACATCTCTCCAGCCCTGTCTGGCTAGTCAGTGTTCTCCACTGGGGAGAAAGAGGAGAGCCTGGAAGGGAGCAGCACATCCACTTCTGGCTGAGGGTTCTCCTCCCTGCACAGCAGAGTGACAGAGCAAAGCTGCTGTGTCCCTGAAGAGTGAGTGAAAGCTGGGGAGTGGTGTTTGGGAGCATCCCAGTGCTCCAGCCTCTTGTGGGGGATGTACTTCCAAGGTGGGCCTGAACATGAACTGTTGACACAGAGGCAGGAAGGGGATAGACAGTGGTGTGAGGGCGGCATGGACCAGCAGCAAGGGAAGACTTGGGGACTTGTTGCAGAAGGAGTTGGTGTGGGCATGGAAGTATTTTAGGTTATTCTGACAAGAAGGATGGGATTATATTTGGGAAGAGGCATGTCCTAGCAGTGTGGTACCATGATAGGACTGAAGAAGAAACTTGGTACTTCATGGGAAAGGGATGGAGCTGGGGATAAGGAACTTAGTGGAAGGACAGAGGATTGAGAAAAGGGTATATTGGAAGTGACCATTGAAAGGAGCTAGAATTGGGAGAAACACAGACTGCATTGCTGTTGAGTTCTTGTGTGAGACTGTATGATTGTCCAGATCCTCTGGAACAGAGGAAAGTCGTAGGCATTGTTCTGTGTGCAGCAGTTCCCTTTGGTTCTTTTACAGTGTGTGAGTTGATAGTCAGCCATGCTACAGTAACAAACACTGTGAAACAATTTAAACAAATACTATTACTCCTCACCCCTTTAATTTATCTGGCATTAGGTTTCTTTTTCTTCTGAAGTAGCTACTCACCCTTTAAGAAATTAGTTCTGCTCAGACTGTCAGAACTCTGCAGCTGCCTGCATTGGCTGCATTCTCACTGCTGCCCAGAGGTGAGAGAAGAGCCATGAGTTCTGGAGAAAGGCAGATGATATTAAAGGTGCTAGGGATTCTTAAAAGATACTTTGTCTAAGAGAGGGAATATTCTCTTAAACAAGTAGACCGGAGCTGAAAGGCCTTTGAGGTGCAGAGTCTGCTGGAATTGTTTCACTCTATAGTTCTAGTCAACACCAGTGGTTGTGAAGCCTTTCTTCTCTGCTGCGTGCAGTGGTGTAGCTGTTTTGCAGCCTGCATCCATGAGGTGTCCTAAAAACTGAGTGCATGGAAAACGCTGGCAATAGAGACCTCTGTTAGCAGTTCAGAGGATAGCCAGCCTCTGGGTACCACTAGCATATAATACCAGAATTAGTTAATGTAACTTGCTACAAGCTGGCAGTGTCTCCGGAAAAGCAGCCCTTGCAGACTGGTTGGGATGAAACTCCTTTTGCTGCTAGTTTGTTTTTTTTTAAACTGCAACAGTTTTCTGATCTTATTTGCTTCATAGTACATGGATACTGGGCTGCTTTGCTTCCGTGCCTGCTTAGGCTGACTCTGTAGCTACAGCATGTTGATTTTTGGTTTGTGAGCGAAGTGCTTCCTAAGGAATAGTTTTCTGCCTATTTTGAGATGGGGGGATGATAAATGCTCTGATAGATTGACTCTCTTCTGTGCAACACAGGCCAGCTCTACATCTTTCCTACATCTCTCCAGCCCTGTCTGGCTAGTCAGTGTTCTCCACGAGAAAGAGGAGAGCCTGGAAGGGAGCAGCACATCCACTTCTGGCTGAGGGTTCTCCTCCCTGCACAGCAGAGTGACAGAGCAAAGCTGCTGTGTCCCTGAAGAGTGAGTGAAAGCTGGGGAGTGGTGTTTGGGAGCATCCCAGTGCTCCAGCCTCTTGTGGGGGATGTACTTCCAAGGTGGGCCTGAACATGAACTGTTGACACAGAGGCAGGAAGGGGATAGACAGTGGTGTGAGGGCGGCATGGACCAGCAGCAAGGGAAGACTTGGGGACTTGTTGCAGAAGGAGTTGGTGTGGGCATGGAAGTATTTTAGATTATTCTGACAAGAAGGATGGGATTATATTTGGGAAGAGGCATGTCCTAGCAGTGTGGTACCATGATAGGACTGAAGAAGAAACTTGGTACTTCATGGGAAAGGGATGGAGCTGGGGATAAGGAACTTAGTGGAAGGACAGAGGATTGAGAAAAGGGTATATTGGAAGTGACCATTGAAAGGAGCTAGAATTGGGAGAAACACAGACTGCATTGCTGTTGAGTTCTTGTGTGAGACTGTATGATTGTCCAGATCCTCTGGAACAGAGGAAAGTCGTAGGCATTGTTCTGTGTGCAGCAGTTCCCTTTGGTTCTTTTACAGTGTGTGAGTTGATAGTCAGCCATGCTACAGTAACAAACACTGTGAAACAATTTAAACAAATACTATTACTCCTCACCCCTTTAATTTATCTGGCATTAGGTTTCTTTTTCTTCTGAAGTAGCTACTCACCCTTTAAGAAATTAGTTCTGCTCAGACTGTCAGAACTCTGCAGCTGCCTGCATTGGCTGCATTCTCACTGCTGCCCAGAGGTGAGAGAAGAGCCATGAGTTCTGGAGAAAGGCAGATGATATTAAAGGTGCTAGGGATTCTTAAAAGATACTTTGTCTAAGAGAGGGAATATTCTCTTAAACAAGTAGACCGGAGCTGAAAGGCCTTTGAGGTGCAGAGTCTGCTGGAATTGTTTCACTCTATAGTTCTAGTCAACACCAGTGGTTGTGAAGCCTTTCTTCTCTGCTGCGTGCAGTGGTGTAGCTGTTTTGCAGCCTGCATCCATGAGGTGTCCTAAAAACTGAGTGCATGGAAAACGCTGGCAATAGAGACCTCTGTTAGCAGTTCAGAGGATAGCCAGCCTCTGGGTACCACTAGCATATAATACCAGAATTAGTTAATGTAACTTGCTACAAGCTGGCAGTGTCTCCGGAAAAGCAGCCCTTGCAGACTGGTTGGGATGAAACTCCTTTTGCTGCTAGTTTGTTTTTTTTTAAACTGCAACAGTTTTCTGATCTTATTTGCTTCATAGTACATGGATACTGGGCTGCTTTGCTTCCGTGCCTGCTTAGGCTGACTCTGTAGCTACAGCATGTTGATTTTTGGTTTGTGAGCGAAGTGCTTCCTAAGGAATAGTTTTCTGCCTATTTTGAGATGGGGGGATGATAAATGAGTAGTAGGAAAAGAAGTTACTTTACCAAACTCACAATCATGGACATGATAGAGGAAGACATTGAGCTCAGGATCTTTTATATCCTCATCAATTCCTTGTCTCTTAGATTATAGTATCCAAAACACTTTCCTATTTTATTTTCTTCAGAAACATCTATATAAATGCAATTTAGTCTGGATGGCCTCTCTTTTTCTTGTGTGTCACATCTCTTTTAGGGGCCTCATTTTCTGTAAAAGCTTATTTTCCTGAAAAGGATGTTGGGAAGAATTATCCATCTTTTCTTGGATGTTAAAAAAATCCCTCACACCCATTTTGAAGTACATTTTGGGTTCCGTCTTAATTGTATCTTCTTTTTGATGCCAAAGTTGTTCAAGGTTCACATTCCTTATTGAAAGCCAGTATTTTAATCTCCTTAATGTTCCAGATAGAAATTATGGAGGATTTTAATCTTGGAAGCCACATTTCTTACACAATTATGCACTGATTATTAGTAATGTTTTTTTCTTGTATGATTTTCAGTATAACATGCGAAAAATCTTTAACCTTCCCAAAGGTACCTTTTCTTTCCCTTTCCTTTATATACTGACTGGAAACAAGAAACTTAGCCTGCACCTCTAGGAAATAGTCTGGCTCACTATATACTTGGATGTATTTGGAAAATACTGTTTGGGTGTAATTTTCAACTACTAAATTACGGTGGCAAACTTTTTAAATACTGTAGGCACACTGGAGTACCTACATGGTCTAATTTTGTGCTCCTATTCCTTAGTTTTGACAGAAGCACAATTTTCTCAGTGGTCTTTGAGACTGTTGATGAATTGCTTATTCGCGAGCAGATTTCTGGATTGTAGAGGTAAAAAGAGTTAAATGTATTTATAAAAGTAACCATAAGTAAATTAAACCCCCATGATTATTCTTCTCAGCCTTGAATTATAAACCAGCAGGGCACAGAACAACATTAGGATTAAAAGCTGTGATGTGATCCCCCATATTAAAACATGCCTGGGTAAAAATGTGAGTAGCCAGAGGGGTGGCTCTGTCTCGTTCTGTGAGATACAGCAGTCACTCCCTAATCACTGTCCTCTTGTCTAATTAACAAATTTTATAATAGGATACTTCATTATTTTAAAGGACAGATTGTTTTGGTTGGTTGTTTTTTTGTTTAAACAGAAACCTCTCTGGAAAATCTAGGGAAATAGTTGAATTGTTCAGTTAGACTTTCCCAGTGTGTCATTGTTTTTAAATCTCTTACTGGCACTGGAGAGATCTTTAATTTATACAGAGAAAGCCCTGCTGTTGTCATGGGTGACTATGGGTGAATTGTCAGCTTTATTTCAATGCTGGGGACAAGCAGGTATCATTACCTATACTGTCACTACCACCGTTATTCTTTGTACATTGGTTAAATAATTTATATGTAACTGAAATTTAAATGTGGTTGATGCACTTTAATTTAGTAACTGCTACCTGAAGTTGCTAACATCTGAGTTAATTGAGGTAGTAATACTTACCTATTTCAGATAACTTTATTCCTTTAAAGTATTTTCCAGATAAGTCAATCATTCTTTGCATCTATTCTATGCAAAACATAACATAAAATATTTGTAGCAGCTGTATAAAAATCGCATTAAACTGGGATTACCTAGTTCTGGGTGTGTATTTCAATTTTCTGTTTTTTGAATACTTTCTTTCTAGGTAGACGATGTTATTAGCTCAGATAAATCGAGACTCTCAGGGAATGACGGAATTTTCTGGAGGAGGAATGGAGGCCCAGCACGTGACTCTGTGTCTAACAGAAGCTGTAGCTGTGCAAGGTGAACCTTCAGGTTAAAATACCTCTATGTTATTATGTCTTTTCTCTTTGAAACTCATATAAAACACTAAAATTCATGTCATGTATTCTGAATTAAAAGTCCAACAGAAAACAGTTAACTGAGATTGATTAAATTCACTGATTTAATTCTGGATGGAAATTATCTTTTAATTAAGATTATAGAAGTGTAAATGTGCCAAAAATATATGAAATATAAAATCTGACTTTATTCTCTGTATAGTCTTACCGTTTTATACTTTGTAAATTCAGTTTATATCTAAGTATGTATTAAACAAATTGAGTTTTAAAATAGATTAATGAATTGAAATTGGCTTAAACTGTGTTTCCTGAAAGCTTTGTTAGATTTTACATGATTACAAACCCTTTCCTAAATCTGCATTTTAATTTAAATAGTTTTGTGTGTATTAACAACAGGTAGTGTTGTACGAAACAAATTTATCAATACAGGTGTGTGTCATTATTTCAGTGTTGGCTCTGATGATTTAATTCATAGTTCTCCTAAAACCTCAGCTTTGTAGTTATTTATTCAGTGACGTATTTTTTTTAGTTAAGGAAACTAACATTGTAGCTGTCATGTTTACAGAGCAAAATCTTGAACATATGACTCTAGTATGTGTCCCAGGCTCAAAAACCAGAAAGCAAGTAAGAGCTACTTGCTCTTACTATTTGTCAAACCAATATACTTTGAGGGGATGTAATAATTTATGGAGGTGTTTAGGTTGAGATTTCTAGGGTTTCATGCTGGTTATAGTGAAGGTGAACTTTTTTCCCTGCTAGATGGTGACAACTTGGAAAACATGGAAGGTGTAAGTTTGCAAGCAGTTACCCTGGCTGATGGCTCCACTGCTTACATACAGCACAACTCTAAAGGTGGGCAAAGGACTGCAAACTGATGGCTACTGAAGTGGTATTCCCCTTTCTAACCCTCTCTTTGCATTGTAAAGTCAGGCAAAATCTGTACAATATTTCTGAAGTTCCAATTCCATTTGGAAATTACAGTAATACTATAACATAAATATTTTTTTTTGCTACTAATAAGATGCAAAAATGAAATTCAGAACTTAAGTAAAATGAAAGTGATCTTTATGGTTCCAATCCAGATATCAATGTTCTGCCTAACAGATAGGACAGCAGACCTTTTCTGGTTTTTTAATCCCGTAATTTTAAAAGCTCTGTACAGTCACACTGTGCTTTCTATTTACCAAACATTATTTCTTGTTGACATTTCATTTATATGTTAATCAACAAAGTATCAACTGTGTGTTAAACTCTGATGTGTTACACAATTAGAATTCTTTAAAATATTCTGTATATTTCAGATGGTAAACTGATGGATGGCCAAGTGATTCAATTAGAAGATGGTTCTGCTGCTTATGTTCAACATGTACCTATGACTAAAAGCAGTGAGTGCAATAATAAAGAAATGTGTCATAAAATAATGTATTACTTACAAGTATTGATATTAAGTAATTAACAGTCATGATAACAGCTTGATTTCTTATTTTAGTGGAAATAGTTATGAAGAGATCTTAGGTATTTTGTAATCCAATGTGTTTAGTATTTAATCTTTCCATCTGATGGATTCTTTGAACTCTTGCTGAAGTGCTGTAATTCTTCCTCCTGAGCAGGGGACAGCCTGCGTCTGGAAGATGGAACTACAGCATTTATTCATCACACCTCAAAAGGTAACTGTTTTGTCAAGTGGGATTTATTACATCAGTGTTCAACAGAACTTCAGAAATGTAAAATAGGATATCTCTGAAAACTATCATCTTTCTTAGTGAGATTCCCAGTGTGGATTACTTCTTGCTTTAACTTTGTGAGATCTGAAAATTATTGAAATGAGACTGGTTCAGTTTCTTACTTGCACCTCATGTAACAGTTTTAAGTGTAATCAAACCCAGTGCATTTCACTGTTTTTTTTAGCCCAGGATCCCATTAAAGTGAGTATATACCTTTAGGTAGTAGGGCAGAAAATGTGACAGCCAACAGTTAAGAATGCAATTGTATCCCAAATGATAACTTACATTTCTGCAGAAGATGATTACACTAGTCTTGGAAATAGTACCACTTCTCTAAAAAAAGTGATCAAGTATATGTTTTAAGTCTGTTTAAACTAGTGTGACAATTACATTTTACAACTGACAATAGTAAGAGGAAAGAACGTAATATAGAATATTTTGTTAAAAGTCTTTTTATATTTTGTGTTTCTTTTGCATCTTTGCATGATTCTCTTCTTAAAATGTGAGAATTATGAATTCTAAAATCTGAAGTAAGGGTATCAGTAGATCTCTTATATTATTTTCATTTTATTATGAGTGGATTTGAAATGGAAAGCATATTTGTGTTCCTGATTTCCTTTGTCTATAAAGCTAGATCCATATAAATTTTTTTGTACTTTTATAAGTGTAGAAATAGAAGTATGGGAGGTGTTGTCTTGAAAACAAATTCCTGTGTTATTCATAGTATTATTTTAAGTGGTTATATTTCTCATGTATTTCATATGTATGTATGACTTCAGGAGACACTTCCTGGAGAGCAGTAGTTTCTCGTGTAGCACACTGCTGCTCCTTTCAGAATCCTAACACTTTGCAATATCATTCCTCAGACAGTTATGACCAGAGTGCACTGCAAGCTGTGCAGCTGGAGGATGGAACCACTGCCTACATCCACCACACGGTGCAGATGCCCCAGTCAGACACCATTTTAGCCATCCAGGCTGATGGCACAGTGGCAGGTCTGCACACAGGAGATGCTGCCATCGACCCAGACACCATCAGTGCTTTGGAGCAATATGCAGCCAAGGTACTCTGCAAGGCATTTTCTCTGTCCATCATGTTATACTGTACAGCACAACATAGCTGGCAGCACAAGCCAATTGTCATCTAAGAAATAAAATTACAACTGAGAGACTCTCAGGCTCCTAGAAGAGAGAACACCAAATTGTCATGACAGTGCTTCACTGCCATGAGCAGCTCTGGTGTATAAAGAGGAGAAAAGATTGAACACTGAACTGGAGTCAGATTTAGAAAGGAATCTAGACAGCTAAATAATAATCTTCTCTATACTACAGCATTGCAAAGGAGTCTCTTGAAAGGACACTGTTTGGAAAGAAGGACAAAGTTAAATTATTCTTGTTCAGGCACTATTGCTGGATTAATTTTTTTCCTGAATGGGAAGAGTATGGCCTGGTGTACTGAGCAAGGACAACACATAGGATGAAGTGTAGAAAAGACAAATAATTACTGAGTTCAGAAAAAACCTTCTTTGGTCCATATTCTCAGTAGTAAAAATGCAGTCTGATGCACAAAATTCATGTTGTTTGCTTTACTGGACTTCTGTAAGGCATGATGCAAGTATGGTAATGGGTGATGCAACTTCCATGACTCCATAGTTAAGCAGTGTCCCACTTGCTGGATAATTGCCATCAGTGCTCGTAATGCTCTTGAAAAAGAGCAGAATAAATTTTAAAGTCTGTCCTCTTCATGTCAATGAGAGTTGTCAAAATTTGGGAGAAGGCCAGTTAGGATAATTAAATAGCTTATTCACTATTCTTTTCATTATGCTTCTGTCTGTTGGAATTCAGATATTTTAAGGCAACCAGTCAAATCGTGTTGTGATGCTATGGATTAGCATTTCATAAATAAAAAGTAATTCAGCATTAGTTGAGCTGTAATCACAAGATTTCACACATTCCACAGATCCTTTTTCATTTAGATTAAATCAGCCATAACTTTGCCCTTCTTAACCAGCAGCTATATTAATCATAATTTCTGAGAAGTTTCTGTTTTGAGAAGGTGAAGAAGAAACAGAAGAAATGCAAATAGATTTGCATTTTCATCCTATTTAACTCAATATGTGTTCTTTAATTCTGTAATGTGAATTTGTTTTCTGTAGTGCTCTTGTGTGTTTGTTTAGGAAAAATTCTATTTTCCTTAAGCTTTCATCTCAGAACCTTATTCTGAATGGTACTGCTGGAATCTTTAGGGAAAGTCAGTGGAAGTGAGTTTCCAAGTGCTACACCTGATTTATGTACAAAACTAAATAATAGCTTAGTGGTCAGAACCCTGGATCTCTCTTAAAAGGAGAAGTGGGTTTGTGATTCTTCTCCATGTCCGTGCACGCTTCACAGTGAGGCAAGGTGTACTCTTCATAGCAGCTGGTGTTACAGACACTTTGAAAAAGGTACTGAAGAAATTAAATACACCTGATAAGTATACGATAGGATTTTATAAAATTATAAGTAGCCCAAAGAAGAGTAGTGACTTGTCATTGGCTGCACCAGTTTCAGAACTCGTAAGCATCAGGTGAAACTCTCAGGTGATGAGCTCAAGAAGAACAAAGAAGGCTTTTTCAAACAGCTCAAAGTTAAGCACTGCTTGTAGGATATTGTGGATACTAATATGTCCTTGGATTCAAGGAGTAATTAGATAAATTCATGGAAGAAAAATGTGTCCATGGCTGTTAGGTAGAAACATGTGACTTCTGGTTCAGGAAGTTCATAAACCACAAATTGCTTGGAGGTTGGCAGAATATTATGGGGAATGCATCACTACATGCTTGGCCTGTTTGTTTAGTGTTCTCCAGCATCTGCTACTGGCTGCTGTTGGAAATGAAATGGTGCAGTAGTATGGTCTTTAGTTTGACTCAATGTAGGTGTTCTTGTGTTTTTATTTGAAGGCAGACTAAATCTTTCTTTAGCATAAAAGAGAGTATTTTAGGAGGAGCTCAAAGATCCGCCCTGGAATCCTTCCAGAATTCTTACAATACTGCAAAAGAGAAGTTTAAATAGTTGGGTGTCTTTTTTTGTTTGGTTTTTTTTAGGTTATCTTTTCGAAACTTAAAGGGCGAAGAAAAAAAAAAATGCATTTGGAAAGTGGTAGCTCTTCTTTGTTTCCCTGTCCTATGGAACAGGCAGGAACAGACAGATCAGTGGGGTGCCCAAGATCAGTGTAGAATATAAGGGAGTTCATACAAAGAGATCCAAGCAGACTACTCAGAAGCTCATGGAAGTGGTGGAACACGTACATTTTTCATTGTCCCTCACTTCTCCTTCAGGCATAGAACCACCTTCCCACAGCATGCAAAGCACATGCAGACTTAACTAGAGTCCTCTAATTTTGGGCTGAGTCAATGCCACCAAAGCAACCAAGGGAAAATGGTCATTGCTCCCAGTGAAGTCAGAAGATGGGTGATCGAATTGTGAAGAGGTTACAGCATGTACTTTCCTTCCATAAGCTGTTTTCTTGTGCCATCACAGCTGCTGGCAAAGTACAGTAACTGGGATTTGTGCATGTCTCAACATATGCACATACATTCTGTTTGGATCATTTGTTTCTAATAGTTGATCAAGTTCTAATTTCATGTCAGCAGTTCTTTTCTCAACCAACAACAGGAAGTTCAGGATAAAGTAATTCAAGTCTCCTTTCTGTGCAGGTTCTCTCCTCTCCCTTTAAAAATTCTGAGGGAGAAGGGCCCAAAATGGCTATTGTTTTCCTTTGAAAAAACACCCCAAAATTACCTGCTTTCTGACTCTTTTCAATCTTTTTGTAATGTACATTTGCCTCTGCTTGGGAACTTTCCTCATTACTGTTCTAACTCATAGTTCCCAAAAGTATATTGCTCATAATTGTCTGATTTAGAGAAAAGTCTGAAAACTCTTGTGGGATGAGTCTCCAAGCAAACCGCTGGGGGCTGATGCTTTGGGCAAGATACTTTACACAAGCACCAATGTTCTCAGGAGCCTGCTGTGGCCTCCTGCCAAACTGTTTTAGAGAGGAAGAGAATCACTTAGACTAGGCTTAGGTGCATCAGTCTCAGCCTTGAATATAATGGATGCAGAGAGTATTGTGAATGCCTGTGCTTAATACAGAGACAATTAAGGAATGGGAAACTATGCAAAGTATACTTTCATTTTTTATACAGTGACCACTAACATCCTGTTCTTTGCTTCATGTGAGAGAGTTTGGGGTGGTTTTTTTGAACAGGGTAATTACATTTTTATTTAAATAAAATTTTCACATTAACATCTAACAGTCTTTCAAATATTTTTTTATGAGCTCCTTGGAAACAGCAATGCCTTCCTCCTACTGGAGACTGTTCTTAAAAACAAACCTATGTAGTAATACCCAAGTCCTTGCTTAGTTGTAATTTGACTAGTTCAAATTGACATGTAACACATTGTCTTAGGTATTTTGATTCGAAAAGCAGTTGTGCTGTTTGAAACAAGTACATTCTGCTTAACAAGGAGTGAGAGAGATATCTTTATTATGAAAGATGTAAATGTTTGGGGTTTTTTTTGTCAGAACTCAGTATTGTTAAATTCATTGATTTATTGTAATACTTCTGTCAGTCTATTAATTTAACATATTTAGTTCTTGCTGTCTTTCCTACCCTGTTATAAAACAACTTTGCTATGCTCACTTTGCCTGTTCTGTAATGCAAGTGCTACAAGTGGTGATTTTTATGTAAGCTCATGTACTAGAGGGTAACCATGTTCCAAGAGGGCGCTAGAGAGCTATAAAATAACAAACCCCCAGAACTGTCTGTAACTCTCCGTTTCTCCGATGAATAAAAATAACCTGTAAATGTTTTTCCCATTTCAACTTTGTTTTTCAGGTGTCTATTGATGGAAATGACAGTGTTAGTAGCACAGGAATGATAGGTGAAAATGAACAAGATAAAAAAATGCAGGTAAGTGCCAAATACAAAATAATTAAATATATTTATTTCTTTTGTCTTTTCTGCCCAGCAAGGTGCATGATAGGGAGCCCCGTAGCCATGAACTAGGGTCTGCTTCTACCCTTCAGAAGTTATAGATTTCAAACTATACAGGTAGATTATATTATCTCACTCTGTACAAGATCCTGTCACAAGATTTTTGAAAGATCTTCTAATACTTACTGTTTTCTATGGGGCGTTTCCTGTTAAAAGGTAATTTAAAATTACGTTGGCTTTCTAAGATTTTTCAAGCTGACCTGAGTATTTCATCAATAAGAGTGTAAGTATTCCAGAAGTTCTTTTCCAGAGAAGAAACTGATTTTTGACAGTACTTAAAAAGGATGCTGTCTCAATTAATAAATTTCTTCTAGGAGAGACCATTCCAGGCATATGTCTGGAACTGTTCTCCTTCTGATGACTTATTTTGATTCCACTTGCCCTTTTAGGCTCCCTGACTTTCATAGCAGGTTTTATTAGGAATTGGTAGATAAGTGTTGCTCCTAGAGAATGCTTAAAGAACAGAAAAATACTTCCATTTCTTTTTCAGGATCCATGTTGTTAGTATATAGTAGTGTAAAAATCTTTCCATGGGGAAAGATTAATGTAAAAGTTCAAAGGGTAATGGAAAATACAGGTGCAACTTACTAAGTCTCAAGCTTTCTTTCCTGGGATCCATAAAATTATGTAAGGAGAATGGTATTTGACACTATAAGGTATTTTATTAAAGGTAAAGACAAAGAAAAACATATTCTGCGCTTCAAATACACGACAAAATTAATACTAAAACCTCCATATCCTCACACGTTCAGATGACAAAATCAAAAATGGAAAAGTCATCGCACTGAGAATCGGGCTTCTCTGGGCAAACCTTTTCTCCTTTTTCCTTAATTTAAGAAATAATGAAGTAGACAAAGAGGAAGAATATCTTCCAAGATCAAAATACATTATCTGTGAAAGGAGTAATTATAGACTCACCTATGACAGCTCAAATTTTCTATTCTTAATCTTTAACAAGTTAGGTCCCACAATATTTAAAGCTGCAGACTCTTCACTTTTGCCTGTGTGGCATGACTGTGGAAGGAGAGAATAGCTAATACATTCATTATTTACTGTATTGGACTATATTTCAGAAAATGAAATTAAGAAATTCAGAGGATTTGCACACTTGTAGGTTAGAATAGGAAAACTCCAATGAAAGGCAAAGTTGAAGAAAGAGTAAGATAAAAATCTTTGTTGGTTTTACCTGAAGTAAGAGCCTATTAAGCAAAATTACCTGTTACCAGTATCCACCTAAATATTGATTTTGGCCTCAGCCCCAAAGGCAAACTGAATGTGGAGGTGATTTTATCTTATACATATATGGCAACATATGTGCCATATGGAAATGCGCCAATCTTACGAGCATTATATGTTCCAAACAAAACAAGATCTGATATTTCAAAAAGGTAGTGAGGCTTAGTCTCAAATTCTGACCTTTGTAAGGTGACTACAGTTGGCCTTCAGTTGAAGGGGCCCAAAGCTATCAATTATGTATGAAAATATAAATCATTCTTATATCTTGATTTAAATAGATACCTGCTTGTAACTCATTCTGTATTAATAGATAATATATAAATCTCATATTTAGATGTAGAATTAAATAGGTTTATATTTATAACCTTTTTAAGTACACAGGTAACAGAACAGATGTCACACTGCTAAGCAGCCACTCAGACTTGCATGTGGTTAGTTAGGTGTTTCAGCAAAGAAAAAAAGCATAAAACCTCTTTGTGATTTCTGCATAGGAAAACAAAAGACTCTGTGTGCCCAAATGGATATCTCGCTATTTCCTTTCAAACCTGTCATACCCATCTGTTCATAATAACACTTTGGTTATATGATTCTGCTTTTATGTGTGCAATAGAAAAATCTGATCCAAGATCTTTGTTTTTCTCCCGTGTTACCTCTCTGGACTCGGGATGCGTTTGTGATCTTTTAAAAATAGGGGGGTTTAATCCTATTTATTTATTCTATTTAAAAGTATTTGAAGTGCACTGTTCCTCACAGTTTCACATTATTATAAAGGTGCTTTATTCCCCCCCCCACCCCCCCTTTTTGTATCCATCTTAATATTGGTAAGATTGTTGCTGGTTATTTCCTTGCAGGTATCAGCACATTACAGACCTGTTTTCATTTTCTTTTAAACTTTGGCATACTTGAGCTTTATAGCAGAACTTAGCAAGTATATACATATTGTTACATGCTGGAACAACAAAGAAATAGTAGTAGGTTTACTGATAGAAAAAAAAAATTAGTGCTTCAATGCAGGTCTCAACCAAGCGTATTCTTCATGATCCTTAATGTATTGAAGTGACTCCTGTGATTCATGCTGTCATAGGCTAAACAATAGGATCAGTAATGGGTTTCTTGATCCAGGAGGTTGTTTTCCTCTGCGGTTCCAGAGAAGATTTTCTGAAGTGATGGAGTTGAATGTTTCAGCTGATTAAGAATTTCATATTGAACTTTGCTCCTTTAGTCGTAAGAACAGCGTGAAGGTAATAGGTTATCCTATCCTCTCTGAAGAATCTGTAGGAAAAGTATTCCCCATCAAATTTCTGATCTATCTGAATAAGGAAATAAAGGTCTGTGTGCTGTTGCAAGGCTACAGTCTCATTGGTTATGAGGCAGATGTGGTGGGAGAGCTCAGATACTGTGGTGATGGATCCAGGCTCTTTAAACGGGCCAGGTGGGGAGGGAGAGGAGCAGGAGCTGCCCTTCCTGTGGGAACAGCAGGACTGTATAGGGCTTTGGGATGGGAGATGGCTCAGACCAGCATGGGTGCTGTGGTGGTGGCTGTCTGCCACAGGGCGCATAGTCGGGAGGAAGATGAGGCCTTCTTCAGACAACTTGGAGAAGCCTCATGTTCACAGGCCCACATCCTCATGGGGAATTTTAATATCCTTGGTATCTGCCAGAAGGGCATCACAACAGGGCACGTGAGGAGCGTTCAGGAGTTCAGGGTGGCAACTGGCAATCTAGAGCAGCTGGCACGGTGAGACGCTTTGCAGGGCCTCAGTTGCCAAGAAGTATTAGTTGAGAATGTGAACACTGGGAGCAGACTTCAGGAGTCTCCATCCTTAGAGATATTCAGAACCCATTTGGATATGGCTGTGACAGTTTGGGATAAAATTGGATCCGTAAGAAAAAGGGAGGTGGTTTAAAAGGACAGACCTTTTAAAAGAGTATTGATTGCTTTGCATACAATTGTATCAAAGTGCTTATTTGGGCTTCTGCCTCTGTGTTCGGTCTGTATGAATGTCTCTTGCACGTCAGGGTATGAAGGAGCCTTTACAAGGGGTTTCAGCTGCCTCCTGAAGCTGTGCTGTATATTTTCCTGTTGTCATGCCAAAAGGAGAGTAGAACCTAGCTCATGCTGCTCCAATTAGCTTGATGAAAATACACGCATGGCAGATCAAGTACAAAATGCTTTCCTTCATTTTCAAAAAGTGCTCATTCTAAGGACATTTAATTATTGTTTGGCCTTTCCATTAACTTATCTTTGAAGGTGGTCTGATTTATGACTAATCTCCCTTAGGAACAGATATAGCACTTGAGATGTAATCTAAGACTTGTCTACTAATTTGGTCATTTTACCACTGTGCTTTTGAATTATTTGCCTTTGCTATTTGGCTAATTAATGCAAGCTTTTAAATTTGCTAGGTACAAGTAAATATGTTTCACAGTTTCCATCACGAGAATTTGATTTTCAGTTCTTTAGTTTATTTATTGAGGACTCAGAAATATATGGCATAGCAAAGACAAACAAAAGAAACCTGTCAGAGTCAGCTCTGGCTTGATAGCAAAATAATGCTCTAAATATCAAGCTCTTAGTTGATAGCAAAATAAACTTCTCTGATTCATTTTGGTTGTTGGTTTTTTTTCAGTGTGTGGTTTGGTTGGGGTTTTTAAATTTTTTTTTTTCTCTTTCACTTAAGATTGTCTTGCAAGGAAATGGAACAAGAGTGACTGCAAAATCTCAACAGACTGGAGAGAAAGCCTTTCGCTGTGATTATGATGGCTGTGGAAAACTGTACACAACAGCTCACCATCTTAAGGTGATGAGATGTAAAATGTGCATTTCTACTTTGTAGATAGGATTTTTTTGGAAAGATGATGTGGTTAAAAGTAATAAAAATTGAGAAAGCCAGTTGCAATGGGGCTGTTCTGCCAAATGTTTATTGGATTGATTTTACAGTGATTGGTGGTGCTCAGCTGAGTTTTCTTAGTGTTCTGGTTAGATGCAGGTGTGGGATCACATTAAGCTGCTATATTGGCAGCATGTTGAGCTTGCTTCCACCAGCAGTGTCACAGAAATTCTGGAATCCAGCATTCGCTTTACGAACTTTACATGTATGCATGATGTGCAAAAATTCCAGTTTTTGAAATATTTCACTATCATAGTACAAAGCGAGACTCTTCAAAACTAATATTCAAAGTGAAAAGCTGGAGCATCTTTTCTTCACAGATGTCAGCTTCTTAATTCTCTTCCTTTTTTTAAATTAAGGAATTACTGAAATGGTAAATGGTGTAGGGATGCTCACATTCCAGCTGAGGCTGAGACAATCCCTTGCTGATGAGGTAACCTCCTCCCCGTGCTGCTTTGTCTCTGACTAAGTACAGGAGTCAGTGAGGGGTTGGCTTTATGAGTCACTTGCTAAA
The DNA here is from genome assembly GCF_000691975.1 of Corvus brachyrhynchos. NCBI lineage: Eukaryota > Metazoa > Chordata > Aves > Passeriformes > Corvidae > Corvus > Corvus brachyrhynchos. The sequence continues at coordinate 1,457,353 of NW_008236766.1, forward strand.
ATGATGTCCTTGCTGTAGAGGTTTCATGCAATATAAAAGCATCATTGGAAGCATTCAGTGGAGTCAGAAATCAGAGAGTGGGCTCTGAGGCATATTTTCCTACTGTCTTTAATGTAGTGCATGATGGCAAATCTGCATGTATTTACAGAAGTGTTTTGTGCAAAACGGACTGCCAGATCAGGTTAGACCTTGGAAAGAGACATCTTTAGTTTTAGGGAAACATTGTTGCCATATTTCATTATTCATCACTGATATAAACAGATACTTGAATACAAATCTTAGTCAGATAAATAAAATATGTTGACTTTAAGAATGAACTGTTTCTGTGCTGAAGTAACCAGATACAACATCTCATTAAGTCACTGTATTGGATGTCACCAGGTACATGAAAGGTCTCACACAGGAGACAGACCATATCAATGTGAACATCCTGGATGTGGCAAAGCCTTTGCAACAGGTAATTTTTTGCAGACTAGCTCCTCCTGCTTGTTGGTGTTTGTGTGTGAATAAAGTGAGTTTTTAGTATTGCCTTTTTTAACTGCTAAGTAGGTTGGGAGAACTGGGAAAAGAAAGTAATCTCTTCAGCTAGTGTAGCATGTAGAAAGGACAGAGGATTTAACTCTTACTGAAGGGGGAACAAGGTGAAACACTCAACACTTATCTTACTCTTCACCTGTCATCTACAGTCAAACTGAATGTTAAAAATTAGGCCTTTCTTACCATTAAACTAATAGTGAAAGTTAAATGAGGTGATAACAGCAGGCTGAACTTGTAGGCTAGAGGCAGATTCCTGATCTTCTGGTCTAAATTTGAAAGGAACTTTGATAGAAGAGGCTGGTTTAAGTGTTCTTTATTGAATTTGTATCAGAGTGACTTCTGTCATGAAGTGAACTCTCCATTTGTACAGATTACTCTGCTCATAATTATGCTCTCCCTGATGTTGAATTTGATTGTGTAAAATGCAATTATGAGGAATGAAACATGGAATAAGTGGAAGAGCAAAACTTGTTTCAAATCTTATTCTTTCACTTTGAATGTAAATTAGTATAATGCTTAGAAAAGTTGGGCTCTGTTTTTTTAGATAAGGTATTTTTAAAATAACTTCATCTGATCTAATACATTTAATACAATTGCTTTGAAGAGAAATGAGCAAAAGAAATGCTGATGCAAAAGTCAAAAGGGAAACAACCACACTTTTAAAGGGCTGCACCTGAGTTTGTAAAGGGATTTCAAAACTATGTAATGAAATAGTCTCTTCCTTTGCAACAAACTGGTGTATGGCTTTAAACAGCTGTTTGTTTATAAATACTATATTTTTGGTCAGAGCTATTGTATCACTGTAGTTCAACAGTCTTTGCCTTGGACAAAGTTCACTTTCAAGTACTGAATACTCTTTGATTTAAATGTTAAGAACTCTCCTGGGCTGGATCATGAGACTGAGTTTAGATGTAAAAGTGAATTAGTGCTCAGCTTGGTTCACGTGCTTCATGCTTATAAAAGCATCAAGAATAGGAATTTCAGCTGTTTTGGGGAGAACACTCTGAAATTAAAGCAGATGCTATTTTCTTACAGACTTTTTGTAGAAACGTGTACATCACTTGTGGGTACAAGTGAAATTCAGGTTCATTTTCTAAAACTGCAGTTTCAGGCTTCTTTAGTCATAATCCTTTCAGAGAGGTGCTGAAAGGAAAATCTTGGTTAAATGCTCATTGCAAAATAATTTTCTAAAACGACAGTTTCAGGCTTCTTTAGTCATTATCCTTTCAGAGAGGTGCTGAAAGGAACATCTTGGTTAAATGTTCATTGCAAAATAATTTATAGAGGGCCTGATCCAATGTTCACTTCAGACTGGTGGAGTTTTTGATGATGATGAGTTCCTAAAAGTGATCTTAAAGAGAGTAAGTGTCTGTGACTGCTCATCTGATTTTACTGCTGACTTCATTAGTGGTATTGCTTTTCCTATGAGCAAATAATTAAATGTCATTTTGATGACAGTAGTGGGAAGAAGTAAAAACTAGGTGGAATGCACAGCATATGGCTTCCTCAGAAGGCAGAATAAATATTTGTCCAAATTGTAATAATTGCAGTTTATCCTTCTGAAGGGAAGGAGAAGCATTATGGAAGTGTATTTTTTTCAAAAATAAAGAATGAAAGAATTTCCAAACTGTTATCCAAAGTTCTGCTGCTCTGTAGGGTAGAATGAAGAGCTTGTGAAGAATGAAAGAGTAAATTTTACTCATCAACATTCCTGATTGGAATGGCAAGCACAGCTTTTGCTGGTGATGGTTTATGAGTATCCTTACTTTGTGCTTATGCTGTGGTAACATCCTTTCTGATCTCCAGGGTATGGGTTAAAAAGTCACGTGCGAACACACACTGGTGAAAAGCCTTATCGGTGCACAGAAGAGAACTGCACCAAATCCTTCAAGACTTCAGGAGACCTGCAGAAACACATTCGGACCCACACAGGTACTAGCAGCACGCATTACTATTTGCTAATTCACTTAGGTGGATTTTTAGTTTTTTCTCTTTCCTCATTCTGTGACTTTATACTTAAAAAATCAGCCTGTGTATATTCTCTTTCTGAAGCCCAGTGAGCTCAGCAGCATTTCAGCATGGTAAGCATTTACTGCAAATCCAGCATGCTTTTCTTGGAAAAAGTGCTTAAGCATTCACACTGCTATTGCAAATGCACTAACTTTTAGCAGTGCCTTACTGACATTGTCACTGAGTCACTCACTGCCTTTTACAGTTTCATCTGCAGCCGTAACAGAACAAGGAACTTTTCCTCAATCACCTCTGTCTTGCCTTTCAGAAATGGCTTCAGTGTTCCTCAGTTTTGGTGCTTTAATATAACTTGCATGCCAGCTTCATGAAGGTTTACTTTCTGAGCTTGTTATCCTGATTTCCCATCTCTTCTTCCAGCAAAAACAAAAATATCGTAGAAAACCAACTGTTACTGAAACTTGCACAGACACAAAAAATAAAACCTTACATTTTGTCTAAAAACATTAAATTGAGAGCCAAGCCACAAATTTTAGACAGCACACACTACACTCTGCAAAACTCTGTGGGTGTACACACGTGTAAACAAGTTTGCACAATGTCTCCTTTGTGCCTGTGATCTTAAAAAAAAAAATAAAGAAAAACAATCCTTAAATGTAGGAAGAACAATGTATCACTTGCTAAACTATTCCATTAAATATATTTATGTCTCTTCTAGAACACTGACAAATTTTTCCAGTAAACTGTCTGAATTTTAGTGAGGCAAGAAGAAAAAGTAAAAGAAATAGGGGTTTTGATTTTTTTCAAATTAAAAATAATTTGGGGGGGTGGGATGTAAATACAGGCAATAAAAATTGTAAAAACTCAGGATTACATTAAGATATTTCTGCTTTTTTTGGACTTCCATAGAGCAAGACAATCTGTTGGGATTAGTGCTATCTTGATTATTAAACATCAGGATGAACACGTATCATCTCAGCTCTAGAAAAGAACAGTTGATATGCACTGCATCCAGTACAGACTATGAACTGAAAGGTTTCTGTAGTATGGACTACTTCATTAGCTGTGGACTGTTTTCTTTACTTCTTTATGGCCACAGAAGTTGTGTGGTAATTTAGTCTCTCTCTATTTAGCAGCTGAGACAAAAGACTTGAGCCAGCGCTATGTAACCTACCCACCTGAACAATATCAGTAATAGAATCATAATCTCCCAGCAGTCCAGGGGCCAGACGTGTCTTATTTTAGATTTATGAGTGTTTTCAGGAAGCTAAAGAATGAGGAGAAAATTGCAGCAACTCCTTTGTGCAGGTGGAGGGAGCAGTATGCGCTCATGCCTTGTGCAAGCTGCAGCAGTGCACCCGGTGGAGGCAGGTCTGGGCTCTCCCACTCTCTCTCCTGGCTCAGAAACCTTTCCATTCCTTTAGTAGGTACATCAGGGTCAGCACTTTCTTCATTTTCTGCCTATTTTAACCAAAAGTGGCTTTCCCCCCTCTCTTTGAGTAGAGTCAAGTCTCACTTTCAGTGCCATCAAATGCTTGCCTCGGGTTTCTCCCTGACTTCCCCAGGCACTCAACTTTGGCATCAGAAAAGCTGCTGTGGAGGGTACCTCGTGCTGCAGTGGGGCAGAGCTTCAAGGCTTTGCATTTCTAGTGTTGGAATTCTCTGTCACCTGGAAACAGGTCGCTTTGCTAGGAAGTTCATTCGAATTTGAAAAGGCCCCTTCAGGGACCGGTCGGGTGACATTCCTGCGGGCATTGTTTAAGAGCGATCTGTTGTGGTTTCTGGTGCAGGGTCTGTTGTTGGGTGGGGTTGGCTCTGCAACTCTGCTGCTTTCAGACGCGTTTGGGGTCCTGGCTGAAGCAAGGATTAGGGGAGCCATGGTAACACAACACTGAGGCGTGTACGGGGAATGCACACTGCCTTGGCAGGAAGCTGGAAAACCTTCCCAAAACAGCTGTCCGATGGAGTGAATAGTAGTTTCCTCTGCCAAGGAGCGAACTGCTTAGGAGTTTCGTGGTATTACTGTCTATCAGGACTTGTTCTTTTATTTTTAAGTACCTATTGTTGTATCCGTAGTGGTGTTCTGCTCTCTCTTGCTCTCAGATTCTGCTCTTTGGTAAGCAGCACAGTGCAGTGCAATGTACTTGGCTCTAGAAGTGGCAAATTACACCAGGACAGCCTGTCAGTGGCTCGAATTTCTCCAAATTTAACCCCCTTTGCTCTCCTTCTCTGTGTGCTTTGATAGATCTGAAAGGTCAGGGTTATTGGAGTATTATTGGTTGGCCTTTTCTACTATTCACAGTGAAATGGTTTGGTGCAGTGATGTTAATTATTGCACTTAAACTTATATTACACAAAGAGATTTAATCTAAAATTTGTATTTGTGATTTGCTTCGGTTTGGGGGTTTGAAACTTGAGTTTCATGGCTGCTTCTCTTTAGAAAGTTTGTTCTTTTTTAAGGTTAAGTGCTTTCTATAACAAGTTTTACTAATCCATGTTTATCCTGGTTATATGTTAAATCATGAAGGTATTTTTTTCATTTTAAGAATTAACAATTGTCAAATGTCAATGGTATGATACACTTGGTTTGGATAATATATGTATTAGTTGGGGGGGTTGTTAAATAGTTGTTAGATTATGGGCAGTGCGGCAGCTAATCCAAGCAACTGAATCTGTTCTATACATGTTAAAGTCCTAATCTAAATGCTTGATAATTTAGCTTACAGACTGTATGGTTTTCCTGAATTTTGCTAGTTTTGGCTAAACTAGAACACTCCACAGTGGCATGTTCATGGTATTTCTGACTGAGGATCTTAAAGATAGAATTAGGTAGATTTAGGTTCCTACATTCCAGTCTAAGTGTAATTTAGGATTTTCATTCTTTTATAACTTTTGTGTGTGTACCTTTTCTTGTCTTTTTTTTTCAGGTGAAAGGCCTTTCAAGTGTCCCTTTGAAGGATGTGGCAGGTCATTCACAACATCTAATATTAGAAAGGTTCACATCAGGACACATACAGGCGAAAGGCCTTACTACTGTACAGAGCCAGGATGTGGGAGAGCTTTTGCCAGTGCAACTAATTATAAGAATCATGTGAGAATACACACAGGTATATGAGTGATTTATTGTATTTTGAGGTGGAATCTGCTTGGGAGAGGCTGTGTCATTCTCCTTGTGAACAATGTTTTGGTGTGTTGTAATTGGGTATAGTCATGTTATATGACTTGGCTTGGTACTTCTGTTTGGGCCTCTTCTCCCCTCAGCTGAGGATACTTAAGTAGTTAGATTTCCCACCTTGCTGTCAAGGCAGAAGAATTTTGGTTTGGATACAAAGTCTTTTAAACTGGACATTGGGCTGAATCCTTATTATGATTGTGGGGCTTGCCTCCCTTGTGAGCTGTTTCTTAAATAAATACCAGTAAAGGACAAGTCTGAGCTTAACTTTGGCTCACTTCTATGAGTCACCCTTTCATCCCAGCTGTATTTTCCTTGCTGCTGGAACTGTGGTCAAAATTTCCTTTTTTATAGACTGGATGTGAAAATACTTATCCAACTTGATTTTCAGGGTTAGTGAGCACAAATAATAAGCACAAATTTGAAGATTCTAAAATCTAAAAGCCAGTGATAGCCATATCAGCTTGGTAGCATTATCTATTTTATAGAAAAACAGATAAACTTCATAGAGGGGCATTTTGTATCTCAGTTTATATTTTTAGTTTACATGGTAATTTGGACACTTGTTTCATTGATTTTAAAATGAAAGGTGCTTCTAGATGAAACTATAATTGTCTATACACATGCTTCCTGTGGATTTCCTCAGAGCTTTAAAGACTCAAAAATGATACTAGCTAATCAACATGTCAGATCATCAAGGAAAACTATGGGGCTTCCAGTAATAAAGAACAAAATTCTCAGTACAACGACAAACTGAAATTGCAGCTTTCAGCCGGTACCATTCTGCCTTCATCAGAAGGATATTTTAGATGGAGTGGTAGGGAGGAAAATGGGCCCAACTTGTACTGGCAGTAGCTCTTAAAAAAAGACAGTTAGAGGTTGCATTGATAAACTTTGTGAGGTTGAGCTTCTCTGCTGCCTTTGAAGTCAAAGGATGGTAATGAAGGTTTGTCCCTAAATATCATTTGCTGGCAGTTTTTCCTGTGCATCCTGAATCAAGTTCTCTTTATTCCTTTTGTTTTCCCGTGCAGGGGAGAAGCCTTATGTCTGTACAGTTCCTGGCTGTGATAAACGTTTCACAGAGTATTCCAGTTTATACAAACATCATGTTGTACATACTCATTCCAAACCATACAACTGCAATCACTGCGGGAAGACCTACAAGCAGATCTCTACCCTTGCTATGCACAAACGGACAGCACACAACGACACAGAGCCCATTGAGGAAGAACAAGAGGCTTTCTTTGAGCCACCTCCAGGTTAGAATTGCAGCCTTTGAGTCTCTTGTTGTTAAAAAAAAAAATGGGCTGGATGGTATTTTTCTGGGAGATTTTGATAGCCAAGGAAATTAAAGCATAGATAAAAAGCTAAAGTACTTAATAAAGATATCTTAATTTCTCTGTAAGACTTCTTAGGGTGGTAGGCAACTTGAGAACAGAAATTACAGGAGTAATTGGCCAGATAATAAACTCATTTATAGCACTCACAGGGTTAAGGAAGAAATTTGAGTTTCAGTCTCAGCAAACCTGCTAAAAATATGAATGTGGGGAAGGGACCAGAGGGAATCTAAGCCCATTACAACCTGCTGGATTTTTATTCGGGATTTTTCAAAGAATGTATATATAACACCATGGCTGGTGACAATCTTTTGTGTGGGAGTAAAGGCTCTTGCCTTGAGAAAAAACATCTGGTTTTGCAGCACAGTGATATGGGCTGGATTTGCTGTGGCTTAGAGCAGTTTCTGTAAACTGTCCTGGAGGCAGAGATGAAAAGGAGCTGCTGTGGTGCAGTACTCCTCAGAGTATACTGTTCATGGTGTCATGAGTATTGAATCCTGTGAATATATGGATCAGACTGAAGGAAATACTGTAATAGGACAAACACCACTTGTCAAATTGTGATTTTTAGATGTTCCTGAAGATCAGAAATATCCACACAAACTGTTTTGGTTAGAAAAGTTGTTTTGCTACACGTTTGTGGGAAACTGCACTGAATGCCTCAAGCGGACTTGCTATATCCTTATTCCTTCCTTTAAAGGAATGATAAGATTCATTTGCTGAGGTTAAACATTTATCAAGATAATGAACTTACTTATATCTTCACACAAAGGCATTGCTGTGTTCTTCCGTATGTTTGTTAATTAATAACTTTCTAAAAAAAATTTCCAGTTGTGTTTGTATGGAGTCCCTTGCATGGAGAGGTTAACATTTAATGAATAAATTAGAAATGTTTGTCACATTTTAGTATTTGCTTATAAACTAAAAGTGTAGCTTCTTTATATGTAGTATTTATGTGTCTTTAAACTCATTGCTAGAAGATTATGCCTCGTGTTCCCAAAATAGGATTTTCTGACTTGCTTCTGGTATCTTTCCTTCTTTTATTTTTCTCATCTTTCCACTGAATTTTTTTGTTGGAGTGTTTAAAACCTTCAAACTAGACTGGGACTTAATCCTTGTAATTTGGTCTCCTGGGAGCATTTAGAGTATGTAAAATATCCTCTTGCCTTCTTTCTATCAAACAGGTCAAGGTGAAGACGTGCTCAAAGGCTCCCAGATCACCTACGTGACAGGTGTAGAGGGAGAAGATGTCATTTCTGCCCAGGTCGCTACAGTTACTCAGTCAGGATTAGGCCAACAAGTAGCACTAATATCCCAGGATGGCACCCAACACGTAAGTAACCAGTGCTCAAGGGCTGACAAAACCATGCTGAGAATTGAGGCACAGGTTTGCAGATTCTCCATTGGCTCTCTGAAATCACTTAGGAGTCTTGATAAATGTGGGTTTCTTAAGGAAAGAAGCTTCTTTGGAGTTGCATCAGGATATGTTTAGGGTTGTGCCTCCTGTGGAATGCCTGAGTGAAACCACATATTTTGACACATGTAGCTGTATTAATACAAAGTTAGAAGCTTGGGCTCTCCATGTTCTCTTTGTCTCTCTGCAAAGGGCTGTTTTAACAACTGTTATATATACAGCCTGTTTCTGAGGTTTCTCACAATTCCCAGATTATGCTGTTAATATCTGACGGGCATATTCATTGTCTTGTCTGCACACACTTTGGGGGGCTGAGGGTGGGAAGTCTTTTCAGTCCAGGTGCTTCCTTTACAAGCAGTTTGGCTGGTAGTGTGCAGTTCTTACCATTTCTAACATAAACTAAATGATAAGGAATGCTTTGATACTATTTTCCACTTGAACATTACTATGGCTGTCTTTTTTTTTAAGGTTTTTCATGGATACATATTTTTAAGGATTTTATATGAAATTTCTTTAGAAGGGGATTTCAGTACAACTGTCTTGATTCACTATGGCAATATATTGAAGGCTTATGGGAAAAAGTTTCTATCTTAACTGGCAGGACAGCTGAAATACCAGAAACATATGAAAGATATATTCTGAATTCAGACTGAAATGAAATATCCAAGGGGCCTGCTATATTGGCAGCTCTGGATATTGCAGGAATACTAAGTAACTGGTATTTTTACCCTCTAAAGTGAAGGCCTGCAGAAGCCTTGACATAGAATTCTTACATTTAAATTATCTTTCAGCTTGACTTCAGTTGTGGGATTTATTACCTTGTAAATCAGACATCAAATTGTATATCTGATGCCCTAATACATTTATACTGGAGACATCAGTAATTTATATCATTAATTTGTTATGGATTGTTTATTTGTGGTTTAAATTCTAAGCCCTCATAGGCCTGTTTACTATTTCCATCAAGATCAAAGTATGTTGGGTGGTACGCCTTGAATCCCACTGACCTCTGTGTAAGACACATGCATAGATAATCTGTTATGCTGTTATTTGGGATGCACTCTGACTAACATGGAGTTGTAGACTCTGGGATTGGGTATGCAACCTCTTTCTTACTACTGAGAGCCATATTCTTTTCTGTAGACAGATAAGTGTATCTGAAAGGTCATGAACTGTTAGAGCCCAGCCAGTGAGGCACATGGACCAAGGGCTCTGACATGAGCAGCAATCAAACCCTTCTTTGCCTCAGGAGCTGCTCTGTGTTGCAGGTGAACATATCCCAGGCAGACATGCAGGCCATCGGCAATACCATCACCATGGTGACACAAGATGGCACCACCATCACAGTCCCTGCCCACGACGCCGTCATCTCCTCTGCGGGAACACATTCCGTGGCCATGGTCACTGCAGAGGGCACCGAGGGACAGCAGGTGAGACACTGTCCTGCACACCTGTGTCACGGCCCTTTAGGAGCGGGTATCAAACGGCCACCTGAGCCATCACACTTCTGTCATTGATGGAGATTTATCTCAGCAAAGCATTTTCCAGCACCTGGCCAACACATTCCCCTCATAAGTGCCTGATGTGTTCTAGTCCAGTGCTATACATCAGCAGATGGCAGAATGTTTTAAAAACAACTGAGCACCAAAAAAAATTTCTGAGGTACCAGTCCAATAATTTCATTTAGGTGTATGTAAAATAAGATCTAGAAATGCCAAGCATTTTCCCCGAAGTCACATGGTAAATGAGTGGCATAACTAAGACTAGAATCCAGTATGAACTGTAATTTCAGTGGTTAATATTATGGGACTGTAATTTATTTGGCAGATGGGAAACATTTGTGTAAGCATATATCTCTGGGTTGGATTTTAATATACAGATAAAACAGCTAACTTTTTAGTCCAAATATGATGATATAATCTCTAAGTTAAAATGCATTCTGCTGTTCTAAAATTGCACCACATGCAAATGAAGATAGTTATTAATCCCTGTGTAGATAATCACAGGTCTTAGGTGCATTTATTGAATTGCTGCAGTCCTGAGGATATTTATATTTTAAGAGCTAGTTGGTAACTTAGAGAACACAGTTACGGCAATTTTCTTTTGCACAGTACAGTTATGCTCATGAGCAATCCCAGCTTTGACTGTAACTGTGAAGGCAGTGGTGGTGTGAGGTCAGGAGCAGGAAGAGATGTGTCATGCAGATGATTCTCTCCCTTTGTCCTGAAGGTCGCTATTGTGGCCCAAGACCTAGCAGCATTCCATAGTGCCTCCTCAGAAATGGGACACCAGCAGCACGGACACCATCTAGTGACTACAGAAACTAGACCTGTTACATTGTTGGCTACATCCAATGGGACACAAATTGCAGTACAGGTAAGATGGGGATAAATGGTTTTTTGGAATGTTTCTTACTTCTAGAGCTAGGGCTCCTAGCCAGGTAACAAAATGATTTGAATAAGCTTGGTTTCCCTGGAAAAAAAAATAGCCCACAACCATATGATCTCATATTTAAAATAATTTATAGGATTAGGAAGAGGAATAAGCAGCATCTGATTTTCCAAATCTACTTGTGGAACTCCCAAAAAAGGGGAAGGCTGGGGGAGGGCCAAATGAGTTGTTCACGGAGTCACAGGTTTTCAGTGAAAAAGTGCTTTTGTTCATCCTTCAGCTTTACATATAGAGCTGACACATATTAAGCCAAACTCTCAAGGATAAATTGCTATGAACTTAAAAAAATTAGCAAATTTGTTATTTCAGCCTTGAAATGCTAATAGCAAAGTAGTGCAAACAGTTATATAGAAAGATTAATAATCAGAAATCTCTGGAAGTAGTGACCTTCTGTTATGTGCCAAGCCAGCACAGTACAAGCAGTCTCTGTAAACAGTCCCTCACATTGTTCAAACACTGTCAGGAAAAGGTAGTTTCTAGGTATGAAAGACCTCTTTAGAGCTCAGGTTGAAAGGAATAGTATTAATATCCTCGAGCAGAAACAAGAGATTGTTATTTTACCCTTTGTTAAATGGAAAATAGCAAGTCAGATGCTGCTTGAAAGAGCAATGAAAGTCGAGAAGTTCTGAAGTCCTCTCTTTTGAGCTAAGTTGGCAGTAATCAAAACTGCCTGTAAGAGAAACCATGTCAGAAGGCAACTGTTTGCATGAGAGCAAGAAAAAAAGTAACTTGCACCCTCAGCAGTGGTCCTTTGAATGAAAGGAAAACAGACACTCTCTGCACAAGCCCCTCATCTGTTACCAGCAGTGCAGCGTTTGGTTAAGTCTCTTCACATTAATTAAACTTAAAATACACAACTAGAAGAGAGACAATTCAAAATGAAAATACTATTGATTATTCCTGAGGGTTTGATTGGCTTTTCTTTTGTACTTTGATCCTAATAAATGAATCCATTTGGTTTCTAAATACAGGTAAAGCCAGTAGCCTGATAGTCCGATTGAAGCCCTAACAAGGTGAAAACAGAGGTCTTGACTTGAGTGGCTCCAGAATGTGATATGCAGTGACTGTAAAAATAACAAGTGGTACTTAGAACTGTTCCATTAGCTCAGACAATCTGGTTTTACCTTTCACACTCTCATACGTGTTTCTCCTGAGCCAATAGCTAACGGCCAGCTTTATATTTTTTTGTGAGGTTGAGGTTGTCTTCAGCGTTCCCATTAACATATTATAAAACTCCATGGATTCCTTCCCAAAATTGTGTCAAAAGAGCTGACTTTCTGTTAGAATGTTAAGAAAAATGAAGACGTTTGTTTGCTTTACCAGTGATAAAATGTAAGGCAACAGCCACTGTGATTTCTGCAAGCCTTGTCTGAGCTTTGTAATATCTGCCAAGTTGAAATATGACCTACTTTGTGGGTCATGAAGTGTGTTTATCATGCAGCAGTTCTTTGAAGCAAATGTATTTGGTAGTTACATAGAAACTCAGCTTAATCTCCTATCAGCAGCTATCTTAATTGTCATGCTGATTAGATAGCTGCTGGTATATATTACCCACGAGAGGTGTGACAATACTGATCACACTTATTTGGGCTGAAGTACTGTTTGATATCTAGATCTTTGCTTTCAGATCTTTTTTGATGCATTTATTATCCAAGTGTAACATTTTGGATTTATTTCTGTTTCAATGCATTTGTTTCAGCTTGGAGAACAACAGTCTCTGGAAGAAGCCATTAGAATAGCCTCCAGAATACAACAGGGGGAAACACCAGGGATTGATGATTAACTTCTAAAACTGCTACCAGAACAATAGAGTGAAAGGTATTTTATTTTCAACCAACAAAGGTCCATGCCAGCAACAGCCCATAAAAACTTTGAAGTCCCCTACTCACTGATACTGTGTACACATTTTATGCAAGAGTGAAGAACATTTTCTAAGTTTTGTGTACATAACCCTTGGAATGGACTGACATCATCTACTTCCAACTGTTGTATTCAGGAATATGGAATTAGGATTACATAGTAAACTTCCTTGTTCTCTTTTCATCAGATTTCAGACTGGTCTACAAGCAAGTAAAAATAGAAGTATTGGAATTAATTTTTACTGTCATGTACAAATAATGAAGGCATTACTGAAGATTTCAGCTGTTTAAATAACCATTTCAGGAACCCTTACAAGTAATAAGGCAACAAAGCCTTTTTAAATTGCATTCCATCAATGGAAAAGTCTTGGATTTTGAGCCTACTACTGTAAATCTTCGTATTTTGATTTGTTTCATACAGATTTGAATACTCTTTAGATTATCTACCCCATCTCATTCATTGTAAATACAGACTGTTAATGCTGGAAGTGCTAATTATATTATCTTTAAATTGGATTATGTACAAAGAACTGGTTGTTCAATATTAAAGAAAGTAAATCTAATGATTTTGTTTCTTTACATATTTTACTTAAGATGTTACTCTCAAATTATTATGCAATAAAATATAGCAAGATTGTATTGTTTAGATAGGATGATATTGTTGTGTGACGTATTGTTTTACTTCTTACTGAGACTGAAGTTCAAATTATTTATTTACGGCCTTGTATAAATTTTTCCAAAGTTTATTTATCATAAACTTAATTTTTTGACATTAATTTTGATCGTAATCCACTATAGTGTATTAAGCAAATACTGGTAATAGTTATTTCAGACATTCTAAAACACTACAAGGGTGATTTTCACTAGAAGGTGAAGTTACCCATTTTCAAGAGAACTATTTTCAAATGGTGCATTTGCAGCAAAAGTACAAGTACTAACAGTCTATTTTCAACAGTTCTGAGTGCCTGCTGCTACCATTCAGTACCTAGGATGTGCTGATAATCAGTGCTTTTGAAAATCAGGACACAAGTTACTAGAAAAAAGGGATTAATGATGATGTAAGTACAATGCTCCTCTCCAATTATCATTCTGTAAAGGAGAAAATCCATTGTAGATATGTCTAACACATACAGCAAAATGTAACTTTCAATTTTTTATATGAAGAAGTGTTTTTACTCGTCTTGTTAGCAAACTGGTTAAGCAAGTTAAAATTTTTTGGCTTCCTGTAAGATTCAGTGCTTATTTTAGATTAGTGTCAAGAGCACTTCTGAAACTGAAGTCTCACCTTTTGCCTTCTCAAGGGAAGGACTGAACATCCTCTGGACAAAAAGTTAATTAAGGAATCCCAAGTATTGTGAGGGCACATCCTACATGAAAAAATAAAGTCCATAACTAAGTCCCTTGAGGTATTTGACCTCAGAAAGGCCAAGTTTGAATAGAATGAGCCGGTTTATTGTGAATGACTGTATCAGTGTGGGTTGCAGCCTTTTATGTTTTCTGCACGGAGGCCAACTGTAAAGTGCAGTGAGAGAATACAGTATTGTGGGATAGATGGGCACAAAGCAAAGGCTATTTTCTGCATAAATTACAAAGTAAAACTTGGAAACATTTAGGTTGTCTGTAACTTTTGTATAGGATTTGAGGTTGCTTGCTCACTTAGGTGCCAGTTTTCCTGAAATGTTGTAAATCTTGATATCCCATGGAGATAAATGTACTATGCAAGGAGGATTAATTGCCTGTCAACTAGATCAGTTTCTTAGTACTTCTCACCTTTTAGAAATTAAAGTTGTATCATTTGACATGAATGTTCAAGGTTTTTTTTTTTTTTTTTCTTAAATTTCATTACTAATAGTTTCTGGAAACAGTGGCTGGAACAGTGGCTTTGACTTAGCAAAGAAATAACTTCAGCTCTTACTTCTTCTCATTTCCCAGGACATTTTCTGACCACTGTACAAATGTGAGTATTCTTTCTCTTTCATACAAGTTGGTTTGCTGCAAGGTGTTCATTCTCAACCAGCTCAGTCAGGAAAACTGTAGTATTTTTAAAATTCTTTCTGTGACTGTTACCTTACCAGTTACTCTTGCAAAACTCCCAAGTCAAAGGTAGTGCTTCCGTGTTTTGCTAGCTACCTCTACAAAGGAAAACTTACTGAATAAATAAGGTAGAGTGACTTAGACTGCTCAGTGTGCAAAGAGAAGCTGAGGTGATTATGTGTGTCTTAGCTGCAAGGCCTGCCTTATCTTCGGCGTGGAGAGACCTTGGTGATATTCCCCTTCTGCTTCCATTCAGCCAGGAGTGGAAGGAGCAACGTGTTTTGGTAAGCCGATGCTGCATGTTGGTATTGGAAGGTCCTGTAAGGGAGTTTAGACAGGACAAAACTGGGTTAGATAGATAGGAAAACTGGCAAAAAGCCTATCAGGAGGAGGAAGCAAAGAATATGACAGGACTGTGTGTTTGGCAGTAGACATCTCTATACTTCACCCACAGTTTTGCCCCTCTCTTGAAAGTTGTCTCAAAGGGAATGCTTCGGCACACTAGAAGGAAGTAACTTGTAAAAGATGAGCCCTGTAAAATAAGTCAGCTCAGTGTATCACTGCCTCTTACAGACTGACTTCCCCCATTTCCAGTCACAATTTTTCTGTTGTATTTGAATTCCAGGCCTATACAATTCTCCCCATAAAAGAATAAGCCTAAAGTCTCTCCAGACCTCGCAGTCAACTTTTCCCTTTTAAGTATTTCTCCCGTTTTTCCCTATGGTGGGCTTTGCTTTACTGTAGTGCTCCTCCTGATAGTAAAAGACGGGATTATTTTCGGTGCTCCAGGCTGATGACCTATCGTGCCAGACACACTGCTAAAGGGCTAATAGTTTTCATAAGAGTAAATCCTGCTGTAAACAGCCCTCGTCCCTGCTGCTGTGATTAAGCCCAGCTCAGCTGACCGATACCGCAGATCCTGGGTGTGAGACGGGCACGTGGTGTCTGCTCAGCACGCAAGGACGGCGCTCACGGACCTGATAAACAACGGCTGAGCTGGGAAGGCCGCTCCTCCTCAACTTTGCTCTAGTTCCTGACCCTCCTAACCCCTCAAATACGGGATTTGTCTGACTGGCTGCGCTGGTTTCTGTGAGGATTGTGCTGTAGCAGAGAAATCCCTCTGCATTGCTGCGCTCTTCCCAGTGCACTCAAAGGAGCCCTCCCCAGGGACAGGAAGCCATTTAATCGGTATTTAGCCACAGGGAAAGATGGTGTGGACTAAGGGTCTGATCCAAAGTGTTTCTGATTCTGGCAACTCCAGCTCTACAGCTGCTGAGATTTGTCAGAGGCTACACCTTAAGCTGACCAAGATGCAGAAGTGCCCTCTAGCAGGGCACTCTTAAGTTTGTCATTGAATGGAAACAAATTTTCTGTAAAATTTTCTGTTTAATTTTCAAACAGCACAGGTGAAATTGCACTAATACTTGGGTGGCATGAAAACCGATTTTCTTGAGCAGTAAGGTGTTAAGAGACTGAAAATGACACGTAACTTGTGTCCTGTTCAGCTATT
The DNA here is from genome assembly GCF_000691975.1 of Corvus brachyrhynchos. Taxonomy (NCBI): domain Eukaryota; kingdom Metazoa; phylum Chordata; class Aves; order Passeriformes; family Corvidae; genus Corvus; species Corvus brachyrhynchos. The sequence continues at coordinate 1,473,635 of NW_008236766.1, forward strand.
AATTTACAGTTGTTCGAAGCTTTAAAAAATGTATTTATTCAGCATGCATCATTTTGTCTTGATAGAAATTGAATGAAATTGCCTTGTCTTTGCAGATGTGTAAAATCAAACTCCAGCCCCTTGTTTCTAATAAGGTACTCCTGGTTTTTTTATTTGTAAAGTATATATTTGAACACCATTTTCCCAAAAGTATCCTGTGCTCTATTGATAAAAACCTTCTAAAGCATAGACACCTATGACAACAAAACAAAAAGCCAAGAGCCATTTCAGTTCTTTTGTTGTAGATAGTAAACTGCACTCAAACCGAAGCACAGAAGCAAGTGTTTTTCCTTGTTGTGTTATGTGTATTGTAAAATATCCCATCAGTTTGGCATTCCTTTGATTCTGTTTTTCATTCTGCTGGTGAAGTTCACTTGCCAAAGGAAAATCTAACAATCTCATTAGGCCATCACTGTTAGCACTAAGTGGTTAACACCTTACACTATCAGGAAAAGGGTGATACCAGACTTTTTAACTGAGGGTTATATTCAAAGCAGACTTTAATTATCCCAATCAACATACAAGCTTACATCAATTATCCCAATAAACATAGAAGGCTATATCAACAAGTGAGCACTTGGTCCTACACAGTCTGTGTATTTATCTCTGCTGGAAATGTGACCCCCTTAAATCCAATCCATCTCAGGTTCTGAAACAATAAGAGATTTTCTTTGGGTTATTACTGTTCTGTTTAATTATCTGCAGCATTTTGCTCAAAGGAATGACAAACTATTTACACTTTCAGGGCACAGGTAATGGTGTGGAACTTTTCCTATAACAAAAAAGTATCTTATGTTGTTGTCAAAACCCTGTCTTTTGTTTAAATCTGTCATCAGCCTTTAGGTTGATTGGCTGCTGCTTTTTACTTATTTTTCAAGAGACTTTTAGACTCTCCATCATGTTACTGCTTGGTTCTTTAGAATTTGCTGAGAGGTTCTGAACAGGCATCTTAGTGAGGCAAGACAAGGAAGAGACATCTGGCAGGTCTGCTGGCATAACAGAAACTACCCACATGGATGTAAAAAGCTCCTGCAGGTGTAACAATGGTCCAAAGCTACATCTCCAGTGGGCTTTTTTTCTCTGGTGTAGGGCTAATTCAGCTTGGAATATAGGTTGTAATGACTGAAAAATCAGAAAGTGCGACAATGGTTTGTGGGACAGACAGGATTAGCTGCTTTTTGTTTTTAAACAGATACATTCAAGATAGTAAGAGACAGATTTTTTAAAAAATCTTTTTATCTGCACACCTAAAAATGTTTGTAAAATGTCTTCCCTTAAATGATGCACTTAAGAGATTATTAAAAGAAGAGCAGTAGGTTTGAAAAAAGGCAGAGTACCTCTTTTACGGTTTTGCATTTTCTCTGAAGGAGAAAAAGGAAAACAGGTTAGTGATACAGGTAAATTAGTAATGCAGTGACTACTTCGTTTCTCTGCGTTAGACATTTAGAGGTTTTTAATTGCTGGTACAAAATCTTTCTATTCTGATCATTATAACTTGGCCTCAACAGAGGAGTGGGACATTTTAATTGTACCTGTTTCAATCATGGCAATCATTCTCTCTTCCACTTTTCAGATGTTTTGGAGGAAATTTCTTACCTGAATGCAACTCTCAGAACAGATTGTTTTGCCATTTTCTTGTTAAGCAGATTTCAAGTGTTAGGAGGCAGACTTACAAGCAAAAAGGGAGTCACTAAAAACTGTCCAGAGTGTGTGCTCTCATAGTCATAGAGAATGACTGAATTGTATGTGACTGCTTGGCACAACCTGTGCTTTTTAAATGTACTTTGTGCATTTTAACTTCTGAGTACCTTCAGATCTTCCCTGAAATTCCTAGATTTTGGATCCAGAAGCTGTTCTTTACTTTGTAGAAACTGTGATGCTGTCAAATTCCCCTTTCTATTCTCTACCTTGTTCTCTTGCTGTTATTATTTAGAGTTCCTGGGTGAATACATCCCTGAGAAATGTTCTCCCTGCGTGTAGACTATAGACTAAAAAGAGAACAAGGACTGACAGCATCAGCTATTGGCATGTCTTTGGATATACAAAGTCCATTTTTGATGGGAAACTTGTTTAACTCTGGACCTTGTAATTGAAGAGAAAGAGGTTGCCAGCTAACAGCAGCTGTTAGCAGCACAACCCCAGATAAAATAATCTTTAAACTGCTCACCTTTAGGCTGTCAGTGGCCCAGAGACAATGTCTCCCAGTTGGCACACGCCCACTGAGACCCGTTGTCCCTGTATATGCCAAGTCTTGTGTTAACACTGGAATGCCATCACTGGCACTGGTGATAAGCACACTGGTCCCTGGGTACCTGCTGAAAACCAAGATAAAAGCTGGGAAAACAGCAAAGATCTATCTCTGCTCTCAGTTCTCCACCAACAGCCTTGGCACGGGTGGCTGTAGTGTTTCTGTTTTTCATAAAAGCAACTTGGCCTTCTTCCTCTTCTGCTTTTTCACTCCTTTTACGCCTCTCAGGATAAGGTGAACTCTCATAATAAGGTGAATTATGCTGGCTGATGTAGAATGGGTTTCAGACAGATTTTGGCAGAACTCTTCCAATTTGATGGAAGTGGTTTTGGAGGATTCCAGATGAGCTTGCAAGTGCAGGAATCCTGACAAGATGGCAATGCCACTTCTCTGGCAGTTCTGACAGCCAGACAAATTGGCCATTGTTCTATTTCTTCCCCATTCATCATTATTTGACTTCCCCTGCTACCCACAAAAGTTGGAAACAATGGTTTCATTGAGCTTGAAAACTCCTAGTTAAAAGCAGCTGTTTGCCTGTGAGTGTGTGCTGCCCCAGATAAGTATTTCTGGTAGCAAAATCTTTAGTGCACCATAAAAACAAGTATTATAAAAAGAAAAACCAATTTTGCAAATATATCCTGAAAACTGTTAAACCACCCAAATTTGTAGGAGTATCAGTCAGGCACTGCCTAGACATCAGTTTGTGTGCTGTTACATCTATTTGAAGAATCAAGGCTTAAGTCTGCAAGATCTGTAGCGGCTCAAAGGTGCAATTTAATCAGCTTCAGAGAATTTGGGATGATTTGGCTCGGAGAGTGTGACAGAACCTGCAGAGCTCCTCCTCACTCAGCTTCTTCCTCCTGTGGTGATGTCCATTGCTCAAGTGCTCTCTGCGAGGGAATTGGCTCTGCCGGGCTCTTTAGCCAGGCTGCTCCTCGGGCTCCTCATGCTAATGACAGGTGTCACAGAGCACAGGGAAGCAGAGTCCCACACTCAGTCTGGGCAAAAATCATCTCTTCAACACAACTGTTCATGGTCCTGTCAGACCTGCAGCAAAAGCACAACTGATGCAAGTTCAGAGCAGCACGTACGTAGAGCCTGTGAATCCTTACATAGCAGCTGTGTATTTTGTTAGCTACATATTTATTCAGTACTTCCCTTTCTTAATTGCTTTCAGATTGGAAATAAATTTTCTTCTAAAATCATTGTGTTACTGTTGTTTCCTTATTTCTCTCTTCCTTTTTTCCTTTCCTCTCCTGTCTTCTCTTCAGAAATGCTCTCTTCTCTGTACAAACTCTGAATTGTTCCACTTGATTTTGTCCTACTAAACTGTTCCAGTGATTAGTATTTCATTGGTTAAACTCAATTAAAACAGGGCTTCTGAACTTCAGTTTGCCACTTGCTGTCACCAAATACCTGGGTTTGTAGACTCCAGAAAGCATCACTTGTATTAGGCTGAGTTTGGGCAGGAAACTGCAGCTTTGACATTACAGGGGGAGGGATTTATTGAAAGTTTAGAGTCTTTAAACTTTTCCGAAGGAAAGGAAACTTCATATATGACTGAAGCAAGCCACAGATAGCGGCTGGGAAGTTTTGAGTCACTTTATAAGAATTGCTTCGCGTCTCCCTCTGTGGACTCTGAACTGAGAAAGAGGTGGAGACAGTATTTTTAAATAGCTTTCTCTTACATCATCTGTTCTAAAACTTGAATGCTTCAGTTAGTACTTGCTATACAGTGCATCTCAAAAAAAAAAAGAATTTAAATGGGATATTATTGTGATCCTAAATTATTGCACACCAAGGGTGTTTACACTTGGCTTGATGTAGCCCTATCTCTGTCCCATTTTCATAGGTTATGTTGGCTACTTTCAGTTTTCTGAAACCTGTTTTCAGCTTTCTCCAAAATGCTAATCTCAAAACTTGTGTTCATGTGGCTTTTCACTGCTTGTTCTGAAAACAGGACAGCTCCCTGCAAAGAAAGGGGTATTTCAGATGGAAGAGGTTAAAAAAGGAGGAATGGGTAGCAGAAGTGGAGTACAGGACACTGACATCCCTGTGGGGGCTGAGGTTCTGCTCTCATAGGAGGGTGCCATGGACAGCTCATGAGGATTTGTCTGCCGGGCAAGGACGGGGAGCTTTGGGGACAGGCCGGAGAGGCTGTGCTGAGCGTCCGAGCATCCCAGTGCGTTCAGCTCTGAGAGGTGGATCCTGGCACTGCCTCCATGTCCAGGGAATGAATGGTGTGCGTGCCTGGAGAGCCTGGGGAAGCAGAGAGGAACTCTGGCTTGTTTTGGGTTCTTTGGGGCTCCAGTGTCAGGAAAAAACCCGTATTTCTTCATGTGCTTTGTTACCCAAGGGGTTCGTTTTAAGGCGATTTAGTTCCGAAGAGAGAAGGACAGGTTTATTTGTTGGGTGTTACCAGACGAAAAACGAAGCCAAGAGGCGAAGTGGTGGCACCTGTAGGGAGACGCGTCTGATAAAACAGCATCCGTCATCCATCGCTTTTGGTGCGCTGGGACTGAGTCCCTTTGGAAGTGTCTTATGGGAGCGAATAGCACGGGCTGCGCTGAGGCTCCTGCGCTCCGCTGCCCTTGAAACCAGGCGCATCAAGCTATTGGAAATACACTAATCTGTTCGGTTGTGCTTAAAAAAAGAAAAAAGGCATCTTAAACTGGTGCAGAAGGTACTGCTATTATATTATCATTATGTATTAAATACTGTATTATTATTATTGAGATTTTTGCGCGCTCAGTTCTAGCAACCCAACGGGAGCAAGACCACGTTGCAAGGGAGCGGGGAGCGGCACCCTCGCAGGGCGGCGCGCTGTCCCGGAGCTCCCAGGGCGATGTCC
>NW_008236766.1:1479811-1484097 GCF_000691975.1 Corvus brachyrhynchos
CGGCGGGCACGGGGCAAGCCGCTTACTTATATATTAATCGTATATAAAGAAAAAAGTTTTCTGGGTTCTGCAGTGTTTTGTGGAAAATATATTTGAAAAGTGCGAGCGTAGAGTATTAAAGTTCCTAAAGTAACTGCTTGAGTGTCGAGTGGGCGTTGGTAGGGGTGTCGCTAGAAAGTTAAAGCTCGACTTGGGGGTTGCTCCTGCGCGTCTCTCGGTGAACTGGCATGTCCTTAGAGGAATTTCTTCATAGGAAGCGTGATTAGATATCGGAATGGAGTGCCCAGGGAGGTGGTGGAGTCACCGTCCCTGGAGGTGTTTAAAGGAGAGACTGGACCTGGCACTGAGTGCCGTGGTGTTGGGTCATAGGCTGGGCTCGATGATCTCAGAGGGCTTTTCCAGCCTCATGGATTCTGTGATCCTGTCGTGTTGGGGTAGTGCTGTCGTGGTGCTGTGTGCCAGCGCTGGTTCAGTGTCTGCACTCCTGCGTCAAATGTAAAAGGCTGCTTGAGTAGCCGATGCTGTTAAACTGATGGATTCCAAAGCTTAGAGGGATAGATGGGTAGCTCTTAACTCTGTCAATAACAGACTTTTGGAAGGTATTTCAACTTTTGAACTCGACGCTGTGTAAAACCCCGTATAGTGAATTTAAATCTAGGGATAATTGGCTTCCTTTCTTCATTACTTTTCATATAGCCCTTTAGAAGTAATCCTGGGATAATCCCCGGGGATAATCTCCCAGGGGTCTATAGACTATAGATGGAAAACAACTGACTTAAGGTGCGAGGAAGGCAACCTTGTTAATTGGTTTTCTACAGCTTCCATCTCCAGTGAGGTTTCAGTTGTAGAAATCAGTGGTACAAGTTTGGAAAAGGTAAAATTGGTGATGATTTTATACCTTCTCAGGAGCAGACGCTTCAGAGATGCAAAAGTTTTTTGGAATGTGACACTAAAAAAAGTTCTTAACACAGCAGTTCAGTGGGATTCTTAAATTAGGTGCCCAGATTCTACATAGGTTATCTTGGAAAGGTTATCTTTGGAAGAATCAGTCAGTTCAGGTATCCAGTGCAAGTACAGAAATGTGTCCTGAGATGCACAGGTCTTCATCTAGTGCAGATTCGAGGATTGCTCTTGAGATTCCCATGTACTGAGCATTCTTCCCTTTGGTGGTTTGGGCTTTAGTCCTGTCAAATCTTTATTTTGACGGCTGTTGTTAGGATAAGATGATACTCCTGCTTGTGATCCAGTCATCAGCATCCTCACCAGGATGGAGGAAATTCAGGTGCAGACTTCCCAGGGTAGCTGGGAGAGGTTTCATCGTGTGCCTGGAAAATTTGCCTGGTCTGGCAAATTACCACCCAGAAGATCAGTTTTGGATCTGCACTGACAGTGCAGCCATGCTGTCAATTCTTGAACAATTTTTTGTAGGCTCAGGAAGATGCACCCGTGCATCAGTATTAAATGTTGCATTTGCTAATTTCTTAAGATTGTCACCTAAATTTGTAGAAACTAAAGATCATTTCAGATCTGATCTAACTTCTGCATCATGCATTCGAAAATCAGAGTGATACAGTACAGGATCATCCTCAAGTTTCATCTGTGTCCATTTAATGGACAAAGATTTGTCAAAGAAGTTTAGGTGATGAAATGATTAAAGACAGAAAAGGATTACTCTCATCATCATCTTTCCTCTCTTTTAAAAATAATTTTAATACTCGTTTGCTTGAACTGTTTTTGTGTAGAGTACAAAGCATGGTAGTTTCTTAGAAATTGTTTTTGATGGAAATGCAGGTATTTGAACAACTGATGCTAACTTTATTAGACAATGTTGTAATGATGGCTTCAGGCATGACCTGACTGTTTTATGTCTAAGGCAATATCAAGGCTATAAATGTATTTTTTTTTCTTTTTAAATGCAGAGTTTGCTTTCTAAAGCACAAGGTTTAGGCTCCAGCTCAGTCAAACTTCGAGGGGGCTCGCTGTTCATGAATGTTGGGAAGTCAGAGAAGCAAGAAGAAGATTTTAGACAAACACCTCATGTGAACATCAATCCCTTCACTCCTGATTCCATGTTCCTTCACAACTCTGAAGGCAAATGTCGTAGGAGGAAGAGGATACACTGGAATGAGTGAGTGACTTGTAGCTTCCTTTGTTAAGCTTGTATTTAGAATTACTTTTGGCTGCAAAAATTTTGTTACACGTTGCTTTTAAGAAAGTATTTTTGCTTGCAGATTGTTAGCAATGTATAATGCAGCTCTTAAAGTATGTGCTTTGAGATGCATGATATAATGAAATAATCATTTAGCACTAGATCTTTTGATTAGTGTACAGAGAGGATAGACTAGGCTGTGTCCTGGTCTTTTTCCCCTCATAGAATGGGCCATGCACACAGTCTTTCCTTGAGGAGGAAAAAAATGCATTAAATACTAGTGTGAAACATGACGAAAGAAATGACAAAGATATTGGCATGGCAATTTTATGGGTTTGTGTTTACAGATGTCTAGTGTTCAATTAGCTAACTAAAATTAGGTACAATAGGAGAACTAGATTTCAGAAAAATTCAACAGCTTCTGGGCTTCAGATTTAAGTTTATTTAAACCATGTTATTTCTGGTGTGAATTTCAGCTCTTGTGGAGAGGACATGGAACCAAGTGATGGAGAGCCTGAAGAGGAGACCATGAGACCTGCTAAGGTACTTCATCTTTAAGCCTTGATACTAATTTTAGAAGTTTCTGTATCTGCAGATCTAAATATTTTCCTTGGTAATCTTTGCAGAGGATAACAATAACAGAAAGTAACATGAAGTCACGGTATGCAACCGAATTCCATGAGCTGGAGAAGATTGGATCTGGCGAATTCGGTTCTGTGTTTAAATGTGTGAAGAGGTTGGATGGCTGCATCTATGCAATAAAGAGATCCAAGAAACCCTTGGCTGGCTCAGTGGACGAGTGAGTATCTCCTGCTCTTAAAGCTTAAAAGTCTTCTCTTGGTGTTTCTTTGCATGGCTCTTGGTGTCTAGAGAAGGCATTTAGAGAAAAGTATAAAACAAACATGAATTAAATATAAAACAGATAGTTTTGAAGCCACTTCACTTCTATTTTTCCCCACTCACCCCCCCAGATACCCTCCAGTACTGTGGATAAAAGGCTCTCTCCTGCCAGATGTTTGTCCCACTATTCTGTGTGGAAACAGATTGTTCTCAAAGTGAGAAATGCTTCCTTGCAAAGGTGATTCTTGGAGAGATAAAAGAAAGGCACTGTTCCCAACTAAGTCCTCATCCTTGTCAGCTTGAGTGACATGCAGATGAGTTAAGTCACTTTAGGGGTATTTTTTGGCGTTTGTGAATGAGCGTGTGAGGCAGGACTTTTCCCCACACTGTTCAAATAGTTATGATATAAAACTCCACAAGTCTGAGTTGCACAAAATTGCATACCACACAAGAAGTTAGGAATGTTGAGTTCAGTCAAGCTCTTGGCTTGTGATCACTTTTATTTTTTCCCTGAAACTTCAGTGATGCTTCTCAAAGCTTGCTATTGCTACTGGTTGGCAAGTGTGTAATGGAAGTGGCAGCTCCCTCAAGAGCTATCCACACCAAACTCTGGTTTTTTGATGTCCCATATACTAAGCCTTTTAATATAATGTAAATTATTTTAGCTGTTTGGATAGAAGTACAAATCCACTTTACAGTGCCACAGATAGGAAGATTTTTATTAGAAATACTTATTGTAGTAAGAATTTTTACTAATTTCACCTCACAATATGCACATGTGCTGTTGTTTTTTGTGATTAACAGGCAGAATGCTTTGAGAGAGGTCTATGCACATGCAGTTCTGGGACAGCATTCTCATGTAGTGAGGTACTACTCTGCATGGGCAGAAGATGATCACATGCTTATACAGAATGAATACTGCAATGGTAAGTAAAGATGGCATACAGGTATCTACAAGTTCTTGATAGTAGTTAAGAATTGATTACCCTACTCATAGCTCATGCTGTCTTCCTCTCAAGTGTCTGCTGTTCCTTTCTATTGGAAAAGGCATATCAGATGGATGAAGCAAAAACTGTACAAAGTTGCCGACCAAGTCATGCATGTTCAAGCATACTGGAAGTACAGTGAGCCGTTTGTGAGCAGCAGAACTGTTCTTTCTTCTGTACAATACTACAAGCTGGAATAGAGAAAATGGTTAGAATTTCCATTAAAAAGGGAGATTAAACCTGATTTATGAAGCATTTTGCTGTTGTTGATGCCCTGACAGAGATTTGGAAGACAGAAAGAGCTCTTTCCC
>NW_008236766.1:1484126-1486232 GCF_000691975.1 Corvus brachyrhynchos
ATCCTGTTAATTTGTGTGGTAACTACAGCAGAAAAGAATTTTATTATATTATTATATGGCTAAAAAACAGAGGATACAGCACTATATTTTACACTTTCTGTATATTGCCAGCAAGTTGTGATGTATTCTCTTCATTTTGGAACCTAGTTGTCGTTACTTTGTCAACTGTTTGATGTAAAAAAATAACTTGTTCTCGTTAATGTTGTTTTAGGTGGCAGTTTAGCAGATGCCATAAGTGAAAATTACAGGAATATGCGTTATTTTTCTGAACCAGAACTGAAGGATCTGCTGCTTCAAGTGGCTCGAGGTTTAAAGTACATTCATTCAATGTCCCTGGTACACATGGATATCAAACCTAGTAAGTTTTTAGCTGCTTTACTCTGTATTGACAACTTGCTCAGTTCATTTAATCTGCTGTAGAAAAATGAACAGTTAGCCACACCTTACTAACTGTAAATTCTTCCCTGAAGTTCTGAATAGGAGCACAAAGATGTCAGTTATAAAATTGGCCAGCAGACCTAAACTGTTGAATTTATCTTGGGTCCTTTTTGTGTAATTGACTCTGCTTGCATAACACTTGGCTGCCTTCCCAGCAGAGGGGCCACAGCAAGTCAGTTATAGTTTCTCACTCTTTGAACAGGGTATATATACAAATAAAACTTCTGTGTGGCTAAAGCAAGCTGTAGTGAAACTAGGTCAAGTAGAAATTGTACACATATGTTTCTTTTAACAATTCTACTCTTTTTCAGGTAATATTTTCATATCTAGAACATCAGTCCCTAGTATAACTTCAGAGGAAGGCGATGATGATGACTGGTCATCTGATAGAGTCATATTTAAAATAGGTGAGAAACAGCACACTTGTGCTCAAAAGTATTGCATCATCTTGTTGTCTTCAGAAAAGTAACTTTCTTTTCTCCTTGCAGGTGACCTGGGCCATGTAACTCGAGTCTCTAGTCCTCAGGTGGAGGAAGGTGACAGCCGTTTCCTTGCGAATGAAGTCCTACAAGAGGTAACTGTTCTGTTTATGGGAAACAGTGTTGTTAGGCCTGCCTGCTGTTTCCTTTAGAAAAAATGATTGTTAATTTTTTCTTTTTTCTTTTCAAGAACTACACTCACTTGCCGAAAGCAGATATTTTTGCTCTTGCTCTGACTGTTGTCTGTGCTGCTGGGGCTGAACCACTTCCAACTAATGGGGACCAATGGCATGAAATTCGGCAAGGAAAACTACCTAGACTACCACAAGTGCTTTCTCAAGAGCTACTAGACTTACTAAAAGTAAGAATTATTGTACGAGTGGCTAGCTGATAAGTGTAATTTATTGTGTTGTTGGCCTTAACAAGGATGTCTTGTTCTCTTTATTCCCAAGGTTATGATTAATCCCGATCCTGAGAAAAGGCCTTCAGCTGTGGCACTGGTCAAGCATTCAGTGCTTCTCTCCGCTGCAAAAAAGAGCGCGGAGCAGCTCCGGATAGAGCTGAATGCTGAAAAATTCAAGAACTCGCTCTTGCAGAAGTAAGTAGGTCCTTGGGGTCCTTCAATAAGGACTTCATTTCTAATAGGTTCTCACCTGACAGAGAAGTGATGATAAAACAGGAGTGTCCTTGTTTGTGTGTGAGATCCACAAATCTGTATGCGTGTACAGACCTGAGAGTACAAAGTGGGTCATGGAACTTTAAAAGGAACTTTCTCCACAGAAAGAACTGCTTGAATACTCTAAGGGAATCTCAACAGCACTGTTAGTATTCAAGGCATACAAAACATTATGATTTTAAACAAATGTTTCAGGATAGTGCACACTTCCATGACAGATATAGCCTAACTTACATCTATATGTTTTGAGTCTGTTTTCCTAGGTCATTTGTACATTGAAACATGTTGGAAAACATTACTTAAATGACCTATTTTGAACTTAAATGAAATGGCACATCAGGAATGTTACTGGACTAATTTGACCAGTACACAGCAGTGTTATTGGGTTATCAGAGAACCATTTGTATCAGGAGGCCATTTTGTCCTACTGCTTGCTCAAACATTCAACTTAACTGAATTAAAGCTTAGAAGAAGAGATTGCCTTCAGGAAAGTCTGATTTCTGCTTAAGTTTC
>NW_008236766.1:1486254-1500104 GCF_000691975.1 Corvus brachyrhynchos
AAGCAGCCATCTGACTCTTTCACTACAGTTATCTTTGCATGTGTTATGCATAATAGGCAGGCATTTATGAGGGAACGTAAAGCACTAATTTATTTCTGAGTGGTTTGTCTTGAATGAAGGTGTTAATTTCATGTTCAGGTTTGCTCCATTGTTAGCTGCTTATCTTGCCATTGCTAGTCTGACCACAGACAGATGTACTAGATTAGATGCTTATCTTTATAATATTACGAATTACATTGAAAGAATCATCAGACAGTTTGTACAGGTTGTGACAGAGCAGATTTGCTGAGGTAAGTTGCTTGCTTTTATAAAGACAACATATTTGTGTATCACTTGAAAGAGACTACTGGCAAAGCTAGTGTTTCGGGAAGAGTCCTCCTGGCCTGGCAACAAGAAGGATACATCCTTACAAATCCAAGAATTATTTTAAAAGTACACTTAGCCACAGTAATTTTTAATGTTGTGTGGCATAGTGTTCCATGAAATACCTCAGGTATTATTTGATGGGGGGAGAGGGTTTTTTTTATTTTGGGTTTGTTTTTTTTCTTAAATTTCTGCATTTGAACCATTTAAAATACCACTTTCATGCCTAAGTCATCTTCAGTGAAAAGAATCCTTTTAAGGCAACTCAGCTTTTCTGCTGTATTGTCTGTCCTCTTCAGAGGAAGGAAGAATTCAAGATTTCTAGGCAAGAATTCAAGACTTCTAGGGAAGAGTGGAAGGATATTGTAAAACTTAATTTCCTGGTAATGGTGTGGTGGTTGGGTGAGCACACGTGCATTTGTGACATTCACAGGGAAGAGGACTAAAAATTGGTTGCTTTCTCTTGCAGTGAACTGCACAGTGATAATGTGGGGGTGATTAGATGGGGCACGGGTGTTAATAATGCTTTGGCTTACTAGAATGGGAATTGCTTATTAAACTAAAACATGTAGCTTAAAATTGAATACACCTACACCAATATGCAGCAAGCTTGTAAAATCTGATTTTGCTTTGCACCCAGATGTTGAAGTGAGATTACAAATACTAGCTCTTAGAGCAGAGAAGGTTCTTTGATGGATAGTTTGAGATAGTGGAAGGAAGAGAGTATGAGGGAAGGCCTCAGCTTAGCCATATGTCAGTATTTGAGGAAAGGAGAAAAGCAATGTGCAGGGAAACCCTTTATAAAGATAGCTGTGCTCTTTAGTTGGACTATTTTATAGTTTTATCCTGAGTTTGATTTAACTTTGTCCTCAGACTGGGTATTGGTAATTGGTCTGAAACAGAACAGACAGGCACGATGGCCTGTGCTACCTTCAGTGACTGCCTTGCAGGCTCCCATTTTTGTTAGGCACAAAACATGGAGGGCGGTGATAAGCTGTTGATGTGGGTATGCAAAAGGGAAAGGAGGCTTCATGAGTCATCTGTTTCCAGTTTCCTACACCTGTGTTCATCTAAATCTCTGTTTAAGTCTCCCACAGAAGATCAGGTGTGGCTGAATATGCTTCCTTTGGGCAAACCTCAGTAATGAACTCTGACTTAACACGTGTCTTGTGCTAGCAGGTAAAAGCGCCCTACTGTGCCCTGGTAATTGAAGTATTGAGCTGCATGTAACAGGCTGGATTTCAGAATCTGAGTTGTGTGAATTTTTCACTTCCTTCCCTTGCTTTTCAAAAGAAAGAACATCTAGACAAGTAATGAGCCTCCCACCTCTGCCCTCTGGGTTGGAAACAGGTGGATGCAAATCATAACAGTCTCAGTGTGACCTAAAATTGACCTAAACTCTTCAGTGGTGACCCGCTGTAGTTGGTTTGCTATCTCTTGCTGTGATCAGCCTGTATCCTTGTGGGTACTGCTGGGAGTGACACTGTCCGTGTGTTGCAGAGAGCTGAAGAAGGCCCAGATGGCGAAGGCTGCGGCCGAGGAACGGGCACTGTTCACTGACAGAATGACCACGAGATCGACAACGCAGAACCGACCATCCCGACTCGAAAAAAGCTCCATGAGTCTCACCATATACTGACCATGGAGTCTGGAGGAACTGCAGAGATGGCCTAGCTTCTCTGCTGGACCGGAGCCTAAGGAATTAAAGGAAGCCTTCGATTCCTGGTTTCTTGTCTGTGATCAGTATCACCAGTTTTACAGCTGTTGCTTCTGGGTTTTCACTTGTACTCTATGGCTGATTCTGTATTAACCATTTGAGTTAGTGGACTTGGTTACTCTCCTGTCTGTAGAGGATCCTGGATGTTATTCCATAAGTCTTTCGGTTACACTGTTAGATGTTACGTTGTCCCAGGGTTAACCACTATAGTGGTGTGCTGCTTTGTAGTGTTACAGCATTGTAATAAGAAGCAATATCCCTAATCTTTTAAGAAGGAGGGAGGGGGCCTTACTTTGATAGTTAGGTTTTTTTTTTTTTGGAGCAGAGGGGGAATAAAGTTTGAAAGACAGGCTTTAAGGCCACCTACAGTCAATGTACCTGATGTCAGGTAGACTTTTGTTGTGAATTTTATTTGTGTATTCAACTGGGAGCACTTTGTAGGCATTGCATAAACCACAGCTTAGGAACCTGTGGAATTAAGTGCCATGTGGAACTGCTGCTATTTTTAGTTCAACGTCCTTGCTGTAAACTGTAGCATTAAAACAATCATTATTGTGTTAATAGGCTTCTTGTCAAAGCAATTAAGTGAAACAAATGTAAGCTGCATTTTAGTGAAGGCAGCATTTTTCTCTCAAAGCTAGTGCATTGTGAAAAAATGCACCAATTTAATATTTGGACTCTGTATTAGTGTAGTGCAATTGTTAATGTCTTTGCTATTGATGTTTTGTTCTTCTTTCTAATAAGGTTCTCTGAATGTTCATATTTTCTTCAGTTGCCCATTCTTGAGGCTATTGTATGTTCAGTTTTTTTTATGTTGGAATACTTGTAAATAGTTGTTTAGTATGTTCAGGTTGTTTTTCATTGTTTATGTACATAAGTTTGATCATGCTTATAGTGTACTATACTGAAACTGCAGTCTGGGATGCCAACAGACACAGCTTAACTATTCAGTTTGAAGTTCCAAAATGTGGAACAGAATGTGGCCATGGAACCGGTGCTGATCTTGAACCTAGGCTGACAGAACTGTTGTAATTAATGGCTTGTCTCTTCATTTTACTTAAAACAATGTTTCCCTTTTGTGCTCTATTTGTTCTTACTAGTGTTGAATTTGAACATTAAAGTTTAAAGTTCTGTTTGTTTAATATTGTCTAACGCTTATTTAACTTCGTAGTTATGGAAATAAAATACTGAGTTGGGAATATACTACGGCAAGTCCTGATGAGATCTGCTTCCCACTCATGCCTAATGCTTGTGGTTCCTTCTCATGAGAGTGGGACTGAGGTAAGACACTTGTTGATAGTTAGGAGAGAAGCGTCCTAGTTGGTGTGTTGGTGTCCATAGCAGTCTGTCTCTGCAGCCTCAGGAATGGTATTGCACTGGGAAAGGTGAAACTCCTGGAAGAAGTGGAACCCATGACTGATGGTGGAGGAATAGAAACTTACATGAGCAAAGACCTGGGTCTGAGGTAAGGAAGAAAGCTCAGGAATTGCCGAGAATGGGAAGAGAACAGTGGGAGGAGTTGGAATAGTTTCAGGAAGACAATAATGGCATGTTCTGTGGTATGGAGACAAATGTAAAGAAGAGAGACACAGTAAATGAAGGCTTAATAGATGAGTCCATTGTGGAAGTTTTTACCTTGTATTAGAGCTGCAGGTAACTCAGAGAAGCTGTATCTGAATTCTATGGACTCATAAAATTCAGCTTTGCAAATAGCAGAAAATAACTAAGAGTTCTCCGTTCTAGTCATATGGCAGTGAAATTCAGAGTCTTGGTGTAAGGTAACTGAATATGCAGTTATCAGTAAAAACAGATATGCTGGAATACCCTTAGGTTTTTACTTTATAAAATAGCCTTGTCTTGTTTGTGAGAGAATTTAAAACAGATGGTTTTGTTGCAGTGCTTTAATGTTCATCTACATTGAGTCCTTTCTTTAAGCATACTTCTAAACAGTCAGAAATACCAATTGGTGGGGGATTAGTGAACCTAAGCCTTTCGTCCTCTACAGTGTAAACAAATTTGTTCTACCTATTACAGTTCTGTGCTCCTGCATCGCCCATTTTCAGAGGCCTGTAACATCAGTACAGGCATTGCTGTGCAAACAAGCTGTGCTGTGGGTTTGGAGAGCTGTGCTCCTGGCTGGGTGAGGAACTGCCTGGATTGCTGGGCCCAGGGAGTGGTGGTGGATGGAGCTACATCCAGTGGTGGCCGGTCACCAGTGGTGTCCCCCAGGGATTGGTGTGGGGCCCTGTTTAAATGTCTTTATCAATGATCTGGATAAGAGGACCCAGGGTTCCCTCAGTTTGCAGATGACATCAAGTTGTGCAGGAGTGTTGATCTGTTGGAGAGCAGGAAGGCTCTGCAGAGGGATCTGGACAGGCTGGATCAGTGGGCTGAGGACACAACTGCAGGAGGTTCAACAAGGCCAAGTGCCAGATCCTTCCCTTGGGTCACAACAACCCCAGGCAGTGCTACAGGCTGAGGGAGGAGTGGCTGGAAAACTGCCCAGTGGAAAAGGATGTGGGGGTGCTCTTTGACAGCAGATGAACATGAGCCAGCAGTGCCCAGGTGGCCAAAGTGGCCAATGGCATCCTGGCCTCTATCAAGAACAGCATGTCTGGCAGGACCAGGGTAGTGACTGTCCCCCTGTACTAGGCACTGGTGAGGCCACACCTTGAGTGCTGTGTCCAGTTTTGGGCCCCTCACTGCAAGAAAGACATTGAGGGGCTGGAGTGAGCCCAGAGAAGGGCAATGGAGCTGGTGGAGGGTCTGGAGCACAAGTCCTGTGAGGAGCGGCTCAGGGAGCTGGGGGTATTTGGCCTGGAGAAAGGGAGGCTCAGGAGTGACCTTATCACTTCTCTACAACTGCCTGAAGAGAGACTATATTTGGCCTGGAGAAAAGGAGGCTCAGGAGTGACTTTATCACTTCTCTACAACTGCCTGAAGAGAGACTGTAGTCACGTGGAAGTTGGCTTCTTCTCCCAAGTAACTAGAGATAGGACAAGAGGAAACAGCTTCAAGTTGTGCCAGGGGAGGTTTAGATAGGATATTAGGAAGCGTGTCTACTCTGAAGTAGTGTCAAGCATTGGAACAGGCTGTCCAGGGAACTGGTGGTGTCACCATCCCTGGTGTTATTCAAAAGCTGTGGGGATGTGGCACTTAGGGACATGGCTGAGTGGTGGACTTGGCAGAGCTGGGTTAACAGTTGGACTCTATGATCATAAGGATGCCTTCCAACCTAAAGAATTCAGTGGGGTCTGTTCTAGTGCTGGTCACAGGTTTTGTGTGCCATTGTAGGGGTGCCTAGCTTAAACCATGTGACTGAAGTGACTTTAGATATTTTTAACTTTTTCCTGTATGCCAAGAACAGTATTTAAAAAGGCATTTCAGGGTTTTAAAGTAGTTTATGGGAGCAGTAAGAATGGTGAAATTTTATGTCAAATTTTCATGAGCCTTCCTGGTGCCAATGGTGAGGCAGTGAATCCTGGCTACAATGGTGGCTAGTGGGAAGAAGCAGAGAATTTGGGAAGTGTGTGTTAATGCTTGCCGTGAATATTCCCAGCACCAAGTGATTCATGATTCAGATGCTTACTGAGTAAGAAGTGGTATCTATTTTTACTGACATCGAAGGGGGCTTCTTTTTTTAATATGAACAATCTTACAGTAATTTTGGTGGCTTATGAATTTATTGCAAAAGCAGGACTTGGGCCAAGCTTGTCTGTAGTTCAGCAAGTTGTCTTTGCAGGTGGAAGAAGCAGCTTCTCACCTCTCGCAAAAATGTAGAGTTGGATATTAGTTGAAATTCTACCAAGAATTTGGTAGAATTCTTAGTGTAATGGGATGAGCTTCAGCACTTGAAGAGGAAAGCTTTATCTCAGTTTAAGAAGCAAGCATTGCAGTTGTGTGGCAAATGTGTTCTTCAAAATAGCTACATTTAATGTCTAACCATTCTTCTCCTGAATTCAGCTAGCTTAAATTTCCAATACAGATGTAACATAGCAGCTTACCTTATTTGATCAGACTGCATGACTTCATGGAGAACTCAAAGTGAATGTAAAAATATCTGAAAGCAGGTATTTCATATCCCCACCTCCTCTAGACATTTGTCTGCTCCTTTCTCTTCTCCATCTTCTAATGATACATTACTGGACAACACTACCTGCCTGGTCTTGCTCAGTCTTTCTGCATCTTCTGACCAAAGAGTGGGTGGTGTGATGGACTAAAGCTCTTACAGACTCAGTTTCCTGTAAAGACACGACACCATTTAACACTGAAAAATGAATTTCAAGTATCAAGGACTGATTCACTGTTTGGATAATTCATCTTGCAATTCAAACCTTTCCATTGATTGTAGAAATACTGATGGGTTTGCACGCTAAATTATTGAATTGAATCATAAATGCTATACTTCAAAAAATCTTGAGTCACATCTGGTGTTCAAATACTACATGAAATTCTGTTTCTGCTATTACTGTCAAAATATAATTAGAGGTCATCTTTGTATGTTTTTTAATTTTGTTTTTGGTAAGGTATTCCCACGCAGCAGTTCTCTAGAGTTTTTTGATGGTTTTTGTTAGGGTCATTTTTCAGTTTCCAAGTATCCTGTTGCCTATTAGTTGGAAAGGATCTAAATTGCTAAAATGTAGAACCTGAAAAGCTTACTGTCAAGTTGTTTTATTTTGGAAGTCACAGACAAGCTATACTTCCACTTAGAAATGGAGTTAGGCACTGTTTATATGTTCCAAAATAGGATTTCAATGTCACACCTTGCATTACTTTATAACATTGAAAAGTTTCATGAGTAAAAGTAGCAATAGGCACCCTGTCCTTGCTGATCTGGGGCAGGGGAACACGAGGTGTTTGACACCCTCCCAAGAGCTGGCCAGCTGGACCTTGTCTGAATGTGTTCTGTAGTCTCCAGCAACACCTGCTGGACAAAATTGTTAACTGTGCACTGAATTTTTGTCTTTGAAGTGCTTGTGTGCTGGTGGGACACTCGACCCTGCTTGTTGGAAAGCATTATCTTGTTCTGCAGCAGTGACTGAGCATTCTTGCCAGCAGTAGCTCAGGTAAGTGTCTTTTAATTTGCACTCCTTTGGCTGTAGAGGCTTGGAAAAGGCACCCTCACCATGTGTCCTTATGTGTTGTTTGGTATGTAAGGTATCCACGTGTTTAATAAACCTCTGTGTGTGAGACCTACAAACATCCCTGCTATAGCTGGGCTTGAGGACCCGGGTCTAAACACGGCCATCAAGAGACAAACCTGGGCTGAGCCCTCCCTCCCTCCAGTGAAGCCTGGAAGCCCTCTGAGGGAGTGCTGCCGAGCCGACCGAAGGTTCTCAGCTCCAGAAACGCGGCACAGAGAAAGCAGAAGGGAACTGGGCAGGACAGCAGTCAGGAAACAGAGGTCCTGCTTCTGTCTGAACAGTTGGAATTGGATGAAGATTCTATCTTCCCAAAGTATAATGGGATTGGGCTAGGGGAAAGGGAGGTGCCCCAAGGAGAGAATATTGCTGTGCCTAATTAAACAGGAAGCAATTTATTATTGTTTAACATGTTGCTCAGAGATCTGAGGTTGTACACGCCTCAAAATGAATTTGAGATTCTGGATAGTCTTGAAAAATCTGAAGCATTGAAGATCTTCCTTTTGCTGCTCATTTGACTCCCTTATAATACACAATAAGAGCATTTAGCATGACATCTGAATTATCATGCTGGTCTAAACTGATGTCTGTTTGACTCAAGATGAAAGCAGACTATGTGGCCTGACTCTGATTAATGATCTTCTGTGTATCCCTAGGGTTGCTGCCAGACAAGTGGGCTAATGGACATAAAACCTGCTGCTGTTACTGAATTTACACACAGGAAGATTCTGTGTGTTCAGCCTGCATCCTGATGGAGAAGATCTTGTTCATCTATTGATTTACAGACAGCAGAAGGCACCACTAATGAAAGTATTTTAGGCAGGTGTTTCACAGGATAGGAATGGGGGGACAGGAGAAACAACTGCTATTCTCAACCTGCAGCTCTTTCCTCTTGCCTCTTTTCACTCTCATCTATGTAGGTGTTAAGACGTTCAGGGCAGAATATCCCCATATATTTTACTTATGGCTTAGCACATGGGATTTTAAACTCCTTTGGATCTTATAGACATTGAGTCAAGGCTGGATTGATGGGCCAAGGCCACTGTATAAGGTTCAACAAGGCGAAGTGACAAGTCCTGCCCTTGGGTCACAACAACCCCAGGCAGTGCTGCAGGCTGTGGGCAGAGTGGCTGGAAAGCTGCTCAGTGGAACAGGACTTAGGGAGTGCTGGTCAACAGTGGTTGAACATGAACCAGAGTGTGCCCAGGTGGCCAAGAAGGCCAATGGCATCCTGGCTTGTGTCATAAATAGTGTGGTCAGCAGGACCAGGGCAGTGGTTGTCCCTCTGTACTGGGCACTGGTGAGGCCACACCTGAAGTGCTGTGTCCAGTCCTATGAGGAGCAGCTGGGGCTCTGTAGCCTGGACAAAAAGAGGCTCAGGGGAGACCTTATTGCTCTCTACAACTGCTTAAAAGGAGGCTGTTGCCAGGGGAGGGTCAGTCTCTTCTCCCAGGTAACAGTGGTAGGACAAGAGGATATGGCCTAAAGCTGCTCCAGGAGAGGTTTAGATGGAACATTAGGAAAAATTTCTTCACTGAAAAGGTTGCTAGGCATTGGAACAGGCTGCCTAGGGAAGTGGTGGAACCACCATCCCTGGAAGTCAAAAAACATGTGGATGTGGCACTGAGGGAAATGGTTTAGTGGTGAACACGGCAGTGCTGGGTTAACAGGGGGCCCAGTGATACTGGAGGTCTTTCCCAGCCTTAAAGATTCTATGATTCTGACTGTCTTCTACATTAACCCTGCTTAAGTGGCTTTTTCCATTGCTTATTTCTCCTTCTGGTTCCCATCCCAAAAGATGGTATCAGATGGTTACTACACACACAGGATTGAATTTCCTCTTCCTCTCTGCAGGTAAGATATCTGTGGTATTCTGTTCTATGGTGAGCTCTAGAACTTGATGAGAAATACCTTATCAGCTGAAAGTGTAGAGTAAGATGTGTGTTACCAGGGAAGAACTGAAAGGTAACCTAATGTTTTATCCCTTCATTACATTTGTTTTCTTAAGTTTAAATAAAAAGGCATGTATTGTGCACATGTGTATAAATAATAGAAAACCATAGTGAAATAGGCGTGTCTTGCTGTAATCCCTTTAAAGTTTGCTGTGGAAGTCTTAGAAGTGAATGAAAAATTCACTTTTTTTTTAGGAGAGACTGAACTGCCATTCTGATTCAGCATCTAATGCTGCTTCCTGTTTCACCTCAAACTACTAAAGTATTTTAAAATAACAGAAAAAACAAATTCCTCAGATGGCATGAGGATTGGGTCATGCTATAATGTCAAATATACTTACTGCTTTTTACACTCTCCCCCAATGTTTCCTTGAGATGTTTTATGACCGGAGTAGTCTATTCAGAACTAACACATTGATAATAAACACTAGCATTTGCTTCACTTTTCTCCTGAAACATTGTTGTGAAGTGGCAGATACTGGAAACACAGTTTGCTGCAAAGTTGGCTTAATGGTCTTCAATTTCGGTTTGCTTCCATTTAGTTTTCCTGTGGAGAATGAAAACGACTGGTCTAGCCGAGGTTGGGAAGATTTTCCCTGGGCTAACAATGAGCAGAAAACTGAGTTACTGAAGTGCTGGAATTCTTTCCTTGATGTCAGTTTAACTGACTCAGTGGCATAAAACAAAATTAGTAACGGTTCAAGTGCGTAATCTTTCCTCTGGTTAGAACTTCCCTGACAAATACTTATTATTTGGCTAACAAGGAGTAATTAAGCTCCTGCAAAGAGGACCAAGAGAAAAGTGATTGACCCCTTAAGGCTGAGCCCCAGCAGGGTCTAACTAAAGCTCCTTCCTGAAACTGTGAGTCACTCTGTGAGACTGAGCCAGTTTTCCCTCCCTTCAGTCATGTTTTTAACTGTGGTGAGGAAACAAAATTAGAATAAGTGCAGATTTAAAATAAAGTTGCTGAGATCTCAGACAACTTTCAGGAAAAGCAGAAGTGTGTGAAGTTGCATCAGAACTTGCTTTTGTACCACGCAAGCAATTTAGGGTTTATGTAGTGCTATCAAGGGTTTCTTGGTTAAGTGTGATTGCTGTTAATTAATGTTTAATGGATTACATGTCAATCTTATCTTCAAAGGTTCGGAATGTAAAGTCTTTGATAAGCAAAGATCCAGACTAGCATATCAAAATAGAAGGGTTGCTTAAAATAACTCACACTTTGGGTGTGGATACACAGGATAGTCCTGTAACTTTGTCAAAGCTATTTTGGGTAAGCATAAAAAACAAAGGTTTCGTTCCACAACAAGTTTGTCTGCATATGAACTTCACTTTAACTGGTTTTGCTCAGTTAGTTCAATCCTATAAAAACGGTTTTAAATATGAGTATGACTATATAAAATCATATACTAGGTTTATGCGTAACTTTTAAGTAGCCTTTTGATTAACCTACCAAGTGCTGGAGCAGCTGAGATTTGTATAAACCACTCATTTTAATGAAACATTTAAGCATGGACTGCTAACCTAGTGACCTAAATGGAACTATTTATATTCTGAGTGGAAAACAAATCCTGTTCTGGCAAAGGATGTTAGCATGTCATTTAAATCAGGAATAACAGAAGCCAGCAAAAAGAATGAAGAGAAAATGTAAGGCAGCACACAGGGTTTTAGTGGGGGGTTTTTGTGGAAGTTTTTTTTTGGTTGGTTGGTTTTTTTGTTGTTGGTTGGTTGGTTTTTATGTGTGTGGGTGTGGTGGAAAGGTTTTGTTGGTCTCTACAATTTGTGGGGCATTTTGTTTTGATTTTGTTTTTCCACTCTATTGTTTTTACCAAAAATTCAAACTGCCAAAAAAAACCACTGTATGCTGTTCAAAGCAAAGATTAAGTCTGTCATTGAAGATTCATGTGTGAACTACATTAATTGCTTTTCTTCAATGACTTTTCACAGAATCTAGCTGTATTTTAATGCACTTTAATAAGGATGTTCTGATTTTACTGGTGACCTTGTGGGTGCTCAGCCACCAATTTATCTGCATATATAAAAGTTATTTCTTCCCTTCTTAAGTGGAATAGCTGTGCTCAAATTGGAGAAATGCTAATGTATTTTAAGATGGCAGATGTTTCTGTATAGTAACAGCTATAATATTAGCAAATCAGGTTCATTAGGAAATTTAATACAAATAATTTTTGATGTCAATCATATAGTTCACACTGTCTGTCTCGAGGAAGGAGCATAAATAATTTTTTGTGGATTCCAAAGCCTTGAATAAATTATGGAGAAAAAGGTTAAGAAAAAAGAGGAGGGAAAAGGCTGTTAGGATGTGTTCAGTGAATAAGGCAGGTTGTGTTTGACAATTGACTGGGAGACTATAACATCTCTAAAAGGTGTTTCTGAAGAATAAAAATCACCTGAAATCTGTGGATGATTCTAGTCTCCAATTCACCACATACAGAAAACTAATCTTGTGAATTATCACCTTTGAGAATTAGAATTACTTCTTACAGTGAACTTTGCTGTCTGCTCATCTGCCCTGGTCCTGGCCAGAAGCCCGTTGTACCTGGAGGATCAGTGATCCACGCAAGTTAGGCCCATGCCTTCCCAGCTTGTGCTGAGCTGTGCTGTCTGTCCAGCTTGGCCTCCAGGCCCACGGGGGACAAATTTCCCTGGCTGATTGTCCCACAGGATTTTTTGGGCAGCTCCTACATGGTACCTGTGATGACAGTGCTGCATGCCCTGCACTGTATCTGAAAATGGCAGCAAGGGGTTCTGGTGTGAACATCCTTTATGTTTGGCAATAGAAACAATGTACAGAGTTGTTTCCTTCTAAGAAAATCCCGTAATAGCTTGAATGACTGAAATGGTGTAACTTTTCCTGGTAGGATCTGCGTGACATGCTGCACCTGGTTGATGCTGCACAGCCCAGGCTTCCTGAAGGCATGTAAGGTTATCTACATTGTTCTCTCCATTATAATGTTGGCTGCAATAAATGGCATTTTAAGTTACACTTCAGAATTTGAGTGCCTTTCTTACTGGAATCACAATAAACCAGCACCACCTGGTACAAAACAGTTGTCAAGCTGTACCTGCCAGAACTATTTCACTTGGAGTGCTCTTTTTGTTCTGATGATGCAATTGACTGAGGACTAAAACTGGGCAAAAACTAATTTTTTTCCCCTCCTGTTTATTATGTGTCTTGAGTTTGGGATCTTAATGATTCTGTGTGAAATCCATGAAAATAAAACCTTAGCGTGATCATGGGCTGTGCTCTGTGAATGACAGTCACATGCAGTGTTCAAAGCAATGTATGTGGGTTTGACACAGACAGAAAAGTGTGAGCTTTTCTATCAGTTGCAGGAAACAGTGCATGCAAGAGTCTTATTTCTCAGTCTTTGTCAGTCAGTTAAGTGTTAGAGAGTTTTGTACCTTCTGCTGCTAAGACCATGTCCATCATCCCTCACTTCTTCTCACTCATTGTCCTTTTCTGCAAAATAAGCTCACAGAGATGCTCTCAGTGGGTGGATCATATTTGGGCCTAAGGCTTCAGTGCCTTTGGGGTTTGGATCCTGGCTGTGTTGCTGACATGATTTATGGTATCTGCTGTCCAGATTGAAATGCCAAAGACATCCATCAAGTTGTACAAAAAGGCCATTCTATCCTTCCCCTCCCAAAGTTGGCCTGAAGAGGTATTTTTGGCTAAGGAGACCAACCAACACACCACTTAGCCAAAAAAATAGGGAAAAATACATGGAAAAAAAGACCCTTGAGATCACAGCACATGCATCATAAATAATAATTTGCTTTTCCTACAACATGCAGAAGAAATGATGCATAAATTCATTTTGTTTTAATAATCTCAGCTGAAGTCCTTGCACAGCTGCTGCCCTCACCAGTGCTTATTCCCAACCCACAGCATTAAAGAGGACTTAACACAAAAAACCTATACCAAACACCCAAAAACTCTCAAGAAAACTTCCAACAGCACAATTCCTTCCTCGTGAACACATTTTGTCTGGCTTCTGCTCTGGAACTAGTGAAGAAGGAGGTTTTTTTAGCTCTCCCCCTGCACTGGGATTGCAGTGCACTCTCTCCAGCTGTGCGCAGCCTTCCTTCCAAGCTGCTTTTGGGGCAGAAATATTCCAAGAGGAAAGCTACTCTCCTCAGTGCTCACGCCTACTGGGAATATTGGACCTGAGACTTTCATAAATTCTATTCACAGACTCAACTGTATTCCTGTCCTTCAAAAAACCCCAGTTTTCTGGAGGGAAGTATTTGGAAAGATAGAAAAGTATCAGGCTCACTGTTATATTCACGACAGCTTTCATTACCATGCAGTACTTGTTTTATCTATCTAATAGCACATCACAGTGACGAGACTGTTTTATTTGCTATCTCAACAGAGGTGAAAACCCTGAACAGTGTTTTAACTGTACTGAAGAGCAGCACGGTGACAAATGTTAATTTATTCATCCACGTTACAGCGAGCCATCAGAAGTACACTGAAAAGGAGAAAATCCAACAAGCACTTTCCATTTAACAGTGCGCATTTTCCTATTAAGAAAAAAGGGCAGACCTGCCATAGGAGAGAAAGCTTCAGAAGGCCAGAGAACGAGACCCGGAGGCGTAGGGCGCTCCCGCCCGAGCGCTGCGCTGAGGGGGCGCTGAGGGGGCCGCCCCCGG
>NW_008236766.1:1500368-1502191 GCF_000691975.1 Corvus brachyrhynchos
GGACCTGCCTGGGGCGGCCACCTCCTGGGAAACACGGGCACTCGCTTTCGGGGCTCTCCTGGGCGCTGTAAATCGCGTTTTTCCGCACCGGGGCTGCGGTTCGTCCCACGGCATCGCTGTCCCTGCGGGCCCTGGACACCTCCGTCCCGCGGGAGCGCGGATCCGTCCTGGAGCACGGGCGGGCTGATTTTCATTCTGCCCAGGGAAGCGCTCCGTCCTCCCCGAGATGTTAGTGCACAAACCCTTGTTGTGCTTCTGGTCCGCTTTCAACCACATGTCCTTGCTACCCTTTCTGGCCAAAATCTTTTCTGGGGTAGCCACAAGGTCCCATCTATAGGGGTTGGCTGCGTCCAAGTGAAATTCACAGCTTGCCAAGGGGAGAGAGAGGTTCCACAGTGCCCTCTTATTTGGATATAAACAGGGGAATTAGTCAAGAGGCTCCAACTGTGCCATTCTTTCCTTAGCTTATACGCTGAAGTAGTGTTTGTGCTCTTAAAAGAGCTCTCAGGCAGCTCGCTGAATCCAGTCCCATCTTGGCCCTGCTTTATGGGACCATCTTGGCCTGGGAATAATAGCAGAAATCTGGCTAAATAAATATTTTGAATAAGAACGCAACACCTGTTGACATTCGAGACTGTGGGTCCTTGTGCTCGGTGCTGGGGCTGTGTGGGCCACAGCAATTAGCCGAGGTTTGCGCCTTTTGTGGGATTAACTCCACGAGAAACAGTGGCTGTGCTGTGGTGGTATTTCCAAGCGTGGCTGGTCGCTCATGGACTTTATTCTTAGCATTATGTAATGAGGGTCCAGAGCAGGCAACACGTTGCAAGCGGCCTGTTCCTCTTCTCCTTTTCTTCTCTTGGGGTGCTCAGGCCGTGAGATAGAGCTGAAGTCAGCCAGAAGTGACTGCGGGGCAGGAGTTGGGCGAGAGGCCAGACCTGGCTGTGAGCTCAAGCTGAAAATGTGTGCAGGTTCTGGGTTTTTCACAGGGGGTGTCAATAAAAGGGAGTATTTGTGTTCCACTGTTGCAGGACGAGCTGAAGCAGGTTGCAGAGAAGCTTTTTTTTATTGTCCTGCTCTTTATAGGAATCCTGTTTTCCTGTCATGCTGCCTACCACACCCTGTGTGCTCTGTGCACTCACCTGAGGGTGTCTGCAGGATGTGTTGTCATGCAGGCCAGTGGAAAACCTCTTGAGGTCCACATGTGCTGGGCTGAATGAAATGGCTAAAGAAGCTGCCAGTGTGTGGTGGGCTGGTGCAGCTGCTCTCCTGGTGTCACCGCTCAAAGATGAAAAAAAGTAGGGCTTTGTGTGTCTGTGCACTTCTGTCTGTGACATAAAGGCTCCTATGGGAAGTGTCAGGTGGAGGATCTGGGAGTGCAGAAACAAGCCTGAAATGAGGCTGCCACCTTCTCCTGTGGCCACCAAGAATTAGTTTTCAGGGGACACAGAAGGGGGTAGAGGGTGTTCTTACATAGACTTTTTCTGGCAAATTATGAATGTGGTGTCAAACTGATGGTTCTGCTGGGAGAAGAGGTGTGCATGATGGCAGTACCTCCACATGGTTAAAAAGGGCAGGCAGGACAGCAAAAGAGAAGTTCCTGTCTGATAGAGATAGGGCTATATTGTCTTAAAGAATGTGTTTCACAATGAAGTGTTTCTCATCATCATGAGGAAGATTTAGCACTCTTGTAAAATGGAGAGATGGTGCTTGGAGATGAACAGGCTAGTAGAGATCTGTGACATTAGAAAAATATGCTTAATAATTTAGTGGAACTGCTGTTTTAAAAAAAAATTATAAAAACCTATTTTTTTTTTGTGAGAATG
>NW_008236766.1:1502207-1538111 GCF_000691975.1 Corvus brachyrhynchos
CTGCTGAACACTTCCCTCCTCAATAAGACAACTTCCTGGCAATGGTTTGTGTAATCCAGTATAAGGTGGATGCCATCATGTTGCATGTAAATTCCTGAGAATAACATGTTTCATTGTTAAAGGCAGTGATTTCTAGTTACTCTGCCTAGAAGTGACCTTTGAGCCTTCCATAAAAATAAATAATTAACTTTAAATACTATGAGAAGAATAAATGTGTGTGTGATCTGTAGCTGAGGCCCTACTGTGAAGGGTTTGCATCACACATTTGTTTTCAATAGATCTAGAGCAGATGGATGGAAGTGAGTCAGTTGGGTCTGTTTCGTAGTCTGGAGAAACAGCAAATACTCGAGGGCAAAAATGGGACTTGCTTGGAATAGTAAGGGTGTCATGAGATATCTTTTATCCATTTGTATCTTCTGTATATGTTCTGAGCTGCTGAGAGAAGAGACACTTAAATCAGTCCTCTGTGTCATTTTGAATATTATCTTCTTCCAGTATGCACTGATTTTTTGTTTGTTTGTTTGTTTGTATTTTTCTACTTTTTTTTTTAACTGGTAATCTTCAGAAGTTCTACTGTTACGCTGTCTGCAGCTCTTAGTATTTTTTTCTACATCAGCAGAAACATTTGTGTATTCTGTTCTTAAATAAATCCAGCTTTAAAGCTGGACACGTTTATTGTTTTGCCAGTGTGTTTTGGCACATTCAAACACTGATACAGCAAGGCTCAGGTGTAAGTTCCGTGTATAATGTTACAGCTGCTGCTGTGATTCCAGCATGAGCTACATGCAAATTACCTCCTTTCCTACATTTAATTTCATCTTTCTTGCCATCTGCAATTTAAAAATTGTTTTAAAAGTTTCTCTAAGGTGTCAACATTAAATCCACTTTTCATCTGGATCTTGAAACCCTGTGGTTTTAAATATAGTTCCATTTGATAGCCAGCAGAACTGATTTTAGTGTGTGTGTATGATTGGGTCTTGGAAAGAGCACGCACTGATTAGTTTTTACACCTTCTCTCGAAGCTCTTCCGTACGTTGCTTTGTGTCTTGTCTCTGCTTAGGCAGTGGGTTTATTTTGCTGTTCTTGTTTTGTCTTACATGCTACATTGGGGTGGATTTTCTAACTGTGGGTCTTGGATTCCTGGATGATATCTGCAGATTGTGGATGGTGAGCCACTTGAATATCTCATTCAGGCCTGTATTATAACTTTGGGTGACCAAAGCTACTTGTCAGGCTTAGAAAATTTATCCTGGTCTGTTCTCATCTGGGGTGTTATAGGGTTATTATACCTCTTAGCTTTGCTTTGCCTTTCCACTAAATGTGAAGTCAGTGGCCTGTGGGAAGAGGAAGAATGGTGTAATCAGGGTGAGAGGGATGGTCTGACCGGAGAGGAAGACCTTGAACAATGTAGCGAGGCAGGGGCAGGGTTGGGAGCCTGTGCCGAGTGGGCAGGACCCCGGCCGGACAATCGGCTTTGTACAGCGGTGGAGGGTGGTAGGAAATTAGTCACCGTGACTCACAGGGAGAGGGTCCTGCTCTGGTGCTATCAACGGGGCTCAAAGTGTGTGTGTTAGGGTAGCCATGAGGAATCCTGTCAGTGAGGTGTGAGGGAGGGATGCTGCTCTGCCAGGAAAGCCCAGGCAGCCTGTAGACTAAAACAGGGAGCATGAGGAAATGATGGGGCCATGACACTGTGCTTAAGAGGAGCAGCTCCCAGTGGATCAGCAGCCCTCTTAACCTTTTGTCCCAGCAGTGTACCCAGGTGGCCAAGAAGGCCAATGGCATCCTGGCCTGTATCAGCAATAGTGTGGCCAGCAGGACCAGGGCAGGGATTGTCCCCTGTACTATGCAGTGGTGAGGCCATAACTCAAGTGCTGTGTCCAGTTCCAGGCCCTTCAGTTTAGGGTGTACATTGAGGTGCTGGAGCATGTCCAGAAAAGGGCAACAAAGGTGGTGAAGGGTCTGAAACACAAGTCCTATGAGGAGCTGCTGAAGGAGCTGAGGATGTTTAGCCTGGAGAAGAGGAGGGTCAGGAGTGACCTTACCACTCTACACCTGCCTGAAGAGAGACTGTAGCCAGGTGGGGGTCAGTCTTTTCTCCCAGGCTACCAGCAACAGAACGAGACCTTAAGCTGCACCAGGGGAGGTTCAGGTTGGACATTAGGAAGAATTTTTTCACAGGGGGGCTGATGAGCTCTAGGAATGGGCTGCCCAGGAGGTGATGGAGTCCCTGGAGGTGTTGAAGGAAAGACTGGATGTGGCACTCTGTGCTATGGTCTGGTTGACATGGTGGTGTTTGGTCATATGTTGGACTTGATGATCTCCGAGGTCTTTTTCAACCTAATTGATTCTGTGACTCTGTTTTGTCAGCTGGTTTCAGGGAAGATGTAGAAGAAAGATGCAGTGCATGGAATATGTTTACAAGGAGCTCTTCCTAAGCGCTGGGAGCCACAGGACAGAAAGGCAATTCACTTGGCAACTTGGGCAGATGCAGGCTGACACCAGTATGTGACTTGGGGCCAAGGGGGATTGTGCAGACAAGGAAGGCAAAAGGAAGGGTGAGGTTGTTGAAAATGGTGATGAGGGATGTGCAAATGCCCAGAGGCGAAGGAGTGAATGAAGGAACAGGAGCTGATGTGGGTGAGGGGCACAAGAGTCAGGAGCCTGAGCTGGTGGAGGCTGGACTGGAGCACACTGATCCAACTGCAAAAGAGGCTGCTGTGCTCACCCTGACATTAAATAATGAGGCTCCAAATGGGGTGTCTGCTACCTGAGTGGGTAAGGAAGCTGTACCTTGGGGATGGGGTGATGCAGGATATGGTGTGCTTATGCTGTACCTGGATGAAAAGACCTCGTGTTTGTGACAAGGGGCTTATATGATGCTACTTTAACACTGGTCATAAAAGAAAAAGGGAAAGTACTTGTGAGTAGCCTTATTTTGGCTGGCTGGCTGCTGACATGGATGTTAGGGAGAGATGAGCCAAGAATGTCTTGGAATGAATTCACACGAAACCACTGAATGGAGCTGCCAGGATCTGTGATGCCAACATTTTAAAATCTGAAAAAGAGATGGGGAGGGGGAAGACTCCCCCTGAAAGATGGAAAAGAAAGAGAAAACTACCAAAGAAGCTGACAATAGCTGCTGCAGGATTAGTCTGCCCTGGTAGTGCTCCCACTGTCATCTGGCCAAATTTTTGTCACTGAGCAATAGTCTAGCAGATCTTCCCTCTCCTTGTAGAAATGCAGATCACTTTTATGGACATGGTTAAATGGAACTACTCAGATGGTAACAATTCAACACGTGCTGAAAGTTTTGGAAAATGGGAGCTCAGAGGAGAGCAGCTATGGCAGAGTAGACCTGAAGGTAAAGCAGCATGAAACGGGGCATAAATAAAGTAAATGCAAAGTCTGTGATGACCTTTGGTGTTCAGCTTGCTTCTGTTTGTATTTGGAACAGAACACTTTCAGTGTTCCCAGGGAAAGATGGGATGCTACTAGGCATCTTACAAAACTTTTCCTTGAAAATGAAGAATTGCACCCGGAGTGCACTGGTGCCATGAAGCTCGTGCAGGCTGCTTGTGCTGTCTCACACTCCAGTTTGGGGACCCCCAGTGTACCCATGTGCTGCAGCAGAGATGAGTCTCTGGGCTGGGGCAGGAGTTGGCTTTGGCATGAAGGTGAATTGTTAAATGTGGCATCCAGGGCATAATAAATGCGGAAAGAGAAAGCTGCCTAGCAACCCTGTGGGCACTGGGGGATTAATCCTGACTGGTGCAAAACTTCCTCATGGTTGATGTAGCTTCTGCAAGGCAAGGTGATTTTTTTGTACCCCAGTTAACCTACTGCTCAGCTAGTTGTTGTTTGTTTTTTTTATATTTTAATTGTTAATTAACGTAGAGTATCTTCTGGTCCAGATAATGTGATTTGAGAGAACAAAACCAAACGAGACCTCAGGGCAGAATTTTTCAGGCTTACCCTGCAAGTGAAGAATTCAGCTGGCGCTTGGCCACGTTAGAGAACGGCAGGCTTTGGCAGGCACCGAGGAATTTCCTGAGTTATGAAAAGAGGGCACTGGGCACAGGAGAGATCACAGATAAGGCAGATCTCAGAAAAGAATTGAAAGTGGAATTCTCTCCTGGTAAATTGGTCACTTGATGTGGAAACCACCTAGGTTTCTGACAACCCAAGCACAGCAAGAAGGCCAAAAAAAGGAGAAGACAGATATGTAGAAAGGACATGATAAGAAAGTATTTTATTGAGATTTTTAATTTACTTTAGTAGTAAGCTGCAATCCATCATGCTTTTAGAATATTTTTATTAGCTGAGTATTTTTTTAGTTATAGTATTAGCAACTACAGTGTTCTTGGAAAACAGTGATCATCTCTATCTCTCAGAAATTCAAGAATCCCTCAGGTTTCTATAAATAACAACAGAAGCCTTAAATAGAAGGGGAAACACACATGATAGTATGTTTCCCCAACCCCATATATAAATCACGTCACATGGACTCAAATACTTGATCTGATGTGGTGGTTAGAGACAAGGATAGATTGAAGTGAAATATACTGTTGATGGAGAGTGGTGTGAAATGTGATAACTTCTAAATGCTCTTTAGCTGCTTTGGGAAGTGCAGCTTTTGTTGTGCTATGGCTGATGCTGTTGTTTAACTGTTTTTAAATTTCTATAGCTTATTAACTGGACTATCTTAGTGTTAGCATACATCAGTGAAAATATGTATTTCTCATGGAAATATCTCTTTTTCCAAAAGCAAGTTTCACTTCAGAGGTATGTAGAAAGGAATTCTCCTCTGAACTGAGTATACATCTTGGGCTATGTTTGTAGTATTTTCTGCTAACTAACACTTAGATTCTGCTGTCTCCTTATCACGCATCAGAATAGTAAATGTACTTTTTCTTTTTTCTCGGGGGCAGGTGGGTGGGGGAAAGCCCAGACATTTTAAGTGTGTAGCTTTGGTTTGATTTCCTAGGCTTTGACAACTTCAGACTTTCACTTCTTGTTTTACAGCTACTCCATCTTTGACTGCTTTATGTCTACTCACCTAAATAGGCATGCTTATAACTTTTCTGCACATTTTTTTTTTTTTTTACTGTTTCCTCTTTGCATCATTTGGGTCTGTTTTTTAAAATTCTGTAAAACCCGCAAAATTCAGTCACACTCTGTTCCATGAAGTTCTTGATTTAAAAAAAAAAAAAAAATCACTGGCAGCATACCTTTTCAAAAGATGTGATCTGTTTTACCTCTGTAATTTTGTTTAGCTGTATTTTTTGCCTTTGTTGCATGTTTTCCATGCAGACCATGGCAGGGCATGTGATGCTAAATCCTTTACGCAGCTCATGTAGGTGGTACGTGATCTTCAGAGGCTCAGCTCTGCATCTTGCCAAGGGAGAGAGCTCCCCAGTGCTTGAGGTGCAGTGGGCAGCCTGTTAAAGGTCTGACCTGACTCCAGACAGGGTGAAAAACAAAGGGAGGGATGGTGCTTTGCTTTTCCTGTGCTGGTGGCACAGGAGTCGCTGCTGCCCAGGCTCTGCCTTCCTGTTAGTACTGAGGTGTTGGTCTGTGCTTGCAAAGCTCAGGCTGAAGAAGTTGAGATGTGCTGGCTACCAGTTAGTTTTCAGTAATTTAGTACTTCCTTAAAATTAGTCAAGTGTGTAGTCTCTTCTTGAAGGTCATTTCTCAAGAACAGACGTGAGTGCTGGTGGGTGTCAAGTTCTTGAGATACTTCATGCAAATAGCTTTTTAAAATAAAAATTTGAGAAGCACACCTAAACCGTTCCCCTTTCTGTAACATTATTTTTCTTTGCCAACTGAAACATGGGGTCAGTGTTGAGATGCAGCCCAAAAGCAAGCAGATGAGATTAATCCATAGTTAATGCTTTCATCTGAATAGTAATTTCTTTGTAAACTAAGGCTACGTATTGAGTTGTTTTCTTTGTTACTCGTTTTCATTAGGTATAAATATTTATAATTTCAAGGGCTAGGTGTTTGTGGTTGTTTTGATAGCTATCTGACTTCACTCTGCAAATATTACTCTGGTGTTCCTGCATGCCTCTCCTGGTTTGCAGCTGCATGGGTATATATGTACAAAGGGGAGCTTGTGTAGCTGCATTTGCAGTTCTCTAGGGCTGGACCTCTCTGTGCTCACATTGCCTCTGTAACGTGCAGCTCTCTGAAACCATTGAATCAGGATTTCTTTAGTTATGTTTTGCTTTCTGACAAAACTGTGGGGCAGAACTTGTGGTGACATCAAAGTGTCACTTTGCACATGGCTTTGGAGTCACAGGTCTGCTCTGGAGGGAACATGCTTAAGGCTGACAGCAGTGTTACTGGTTTCTCTTCTGTCCTTAGGTCCTTTCTCACAACTTGTGCACAGTGTTAAACGTTCCCCATGATCCAGTGGCCTTGGAAGAGCACTTTAGGGACGATGATGAAGGACCAGTTTCCAATCAGGGTTACATGCCTTATCTAAACAAATTCATCTTGGAAAAGGTAAGTTTTGAATTCTCACATTCTGTGCTTTCAGCTTTTGTTGTTAGAGTGTCTTTGCAGTAACTGGTGCATGCAGGAGGCTGCTGCTGGTGTGAAGACAATGGTTGGGAGTGTGTTTGTGGGGTCATCATAGGGCGGCTACTCTGGAGAGCCTGTGCCTAAAAATGGAAGGGTGCACTGTTCTCTACCTCCTCTCTCCTTGGTTTCTATTTCCTGTTACATCTGGCCCTTGCCTAAGCTGTGTTCATGCAGAACTGTGTTCATATTAGTAGAGCACCTCAGGTTGAATTTATCTGAAAGTGTCTGGGAGCTATAGGTTGACCCACTTTAAACTAGAGCTGTAACAGAATATTGTCACAGCCTCCTTTGCAAACAGAAAGGGCAAAAATATCTTCACTGTTTGTCACAAAGTATTGTAATAAGTAGATCCTTTCAGAGAGTTACAGTGGGTGACATTAGGGCATATTGTGAAGTTTTGTCTTGCAAATTCTTTCCTTACATGTCTGAGCACTTTGAGTCTTCCGTTGTGCCTTGTTTCGGTAGAAACTCTGGAAAGACAGCAGGGTTCCCCCCGCCCTCTTCTCCATCATGTTCTAAAATAGGTAGTCACTGCGTTGGAAAGTTAAAAAACCCCAAACAGTGATCTTCCTGCTTTTTTTCTGACTTCTGTTCACATACTGGGCTGGACAGCAAAAGCGGCTCATGTGATGTTGGAAGCATCAGCTTCAACACCACTGATTTCTCATACACTTGAGGGCCAACCCCAGAAAACCTCAAACTTTGATGTTGTGTCTGCAGAGATACAGAGCTGTTTGCTCTATTTTGCTATGTGAAAAAGTCCTGAACTGACATACTGCTGAGAAGTCCAATGCTGCAATTGCAGATGATGCAAACTCCTCAGCCCCATTTGCTGATTATTGCTCCTTCATTTAATAGCAGTGGGAAATGTGATATATATATAATGCAGTCTGGCAGCTTATATCTAGCAAAGACTTACCAGCTTTTCTGCCTCTCTAGTCTGTGTTTCTCTCATACCCAAAGACTGTGAGAGACACCCCAAGAGTGTCCTATTTGATGTGTGGGAGTTGGCCTTTAATACATTTAAAGGTACCTCATTAGTGTCTTGGTTGTTTGATGCTGAGGAATCTTGCTTTGTCCCTAAGAAGTTGTAATCTCATCTTGGCTGTCTGAGATCCTGTAAGATTCAATGGAGACCAAGCAGTTTGTAGACAACTTCTGGGTAAAAAAGAAAAGGCCTTAATTCATTTTGACCAAAGGATTACAGTGGGAGAGGCTGAACCACAGTGGGTTAAAACTCTGTAGGCAGTAGCAACCCATTAAATAAAGAAAACCCAAAAGACATATGTATGGCTTTTTCAAATATAAAAATGCTTAATTGTTAAAGGTGTTTATAGGGATAATAGTTACGGAAATTAAGAGCAAAATTGCATTTAAGAAACACTTTTGTCTGAAAATGACAGACCTGGCTATAGCAGTAAATAGATATGAAAGGGGAGAGCATGACTGTGTGTAGTTTCTTGGTTTTATTCATATACTGATCTGGCTTCCAGTGATTGCCTGATATATCCATATCATCAGTTAATCTTAAAAGATGAAAGGGTTAAGGAACAGGATTAAACTACCTGTAACTTCCTGTTATTTGATCCTGACTAAATGCTTGTAAACAAGAAAATTAGTGAAGTTGTTTTGGCAGAAGGCTATCTTTTTGGACTGGAAAAATCTTGACTGTGACTTCTCTTCTTTTAGAGATGAGTTTACATCAGTGCCAAAAGACAACATGCAGAGGGATGAAGTCACTGATTCATAGTATGTCTCCTTTGTTTAAAACAAACAAGCAAAAAAAAGCAAACTATATATAATGCAGTCTGGCAGCTTATATCTAGCAAAGACTTACCAGCTTTTCTGCCTCTCTAGTCTGTGTTTCTCTCATACCCAAAGACTGTGAGAGACACCCCAAGAGTGTCCTATTTGATGTGTGGGAGTTGGCCTTTAATACATTTAAAGGTACCTCATTAGTGTCTTCGTTGTTTGATGCTGAGGAATCTTGCTTTGTCCCTAAGAAGTTGTAATCTCATCTTGGCTGTCTGAGATCCTGTAAGATTCAATGGAGACCAAGCAGTTTGTAGACAACTTCTGGGAAAAAAGAAAAGGCCTTAATTCATTTTGACCAAAGGATTACAGTGGGAGAGGCTGAACCACAGTGGGTTAATACTCTTTGTAGGCAGTAGCAACCCATTAAATAAAGAAAACCCAAAAGACATATGTATGGCTTTTTCAAATATAAAAATGCTTAATTGTTAAAGGTGTTTATAGGGATAATAGTTACGGAAATTAAGAGCAAAATTGCATTTAAGAAACACTTTTGTCTGAAAATGACAGACCTGGCTATAGCAGTAAATAGATATGAAAGGGGAGAGCATGACTGTGTGTAGTTTCTTGGTTTTATTCATATACTGATCTGGCTTCCAGTGATTGCCTGATATATCCATATCATCAGTTAATCTTAAAAGATGAAAGGGTTAAGGAACAGGATTAAACTACCTGTAACTTCCTGTTATTTGATCCTGACTAAATGCTTGTAAACAAGAAAATTAGTGAAGTTGTTTTGGCAGAAGGCTATCTTTTTGGACTGGAAAAATCTTGACTGTGACTTCTCTTCTTTTAGAGATGAGTTTACATCAGTGCCAAAAGACAACATGCAGAGGGATGAAGTCACTGATTCATAGTATGTCTCCTTTGTTTAAAACAAACAAGCAAAAAAAAGCAAACAAGAAACTCCTTCTTTCTTTATTTTTCCAAGGCGTAATCTATTCTTCTAGATGGGGTGATTGTAGAAAAATCACTGTTAGTATATTCTAGTAAGCAAAGTTACTAAAGGAGTGATGCTTTATAACCCAGATACACAGGAAGTTCTCTCAATTTCCAGTCATGCATCTTATGGTGAATTAATTGATTCAAGCAAGAGCCACTGGCTCAAGGGAGGTTTTTTGATCTTAAGATATTTTGTTTTAAGACATACATAAAATATTTAAAGAATGACTTCTTAAATTTCTTTTAAAATAGATATGTAACTGTGACTTAGAATTTTATTGAGAGGACTTTGTAACCTCTGGAAATAACTTCCATTGTATTCTTAAATGCAGTTGTAACTTTTTGTGGGTTTTTTGTGCTGATTTACCCCTGCAATAAAGCCTCTTTATATAGAACCAAGAAATCATCACGAAAAGGCATCAAGAAAAGACAATTGTCAAGAAAGACAAGGTAGTTAAATGAGGTACATTCGCTGCAACTAATTTCCTTTATCCACATAGTTAATTTCAGTAAATAGTTTGAATAATTAGTATTGCCTAATTGATGATTTCTAGTGTTATGCATCTTGTTATTCAGCAGATAGATGTATCTAGGATTTTCTTGCATCTGAAGCAAAATCTGTCCTGTTCTGTAAATGTCTCTTTCAGGAAGGAGCTGTGATTTGCCAATACGATGTCTTCATAATTTGTTTTACTTGGTTTATTAACCATATTTTAGCATGTTCTGTTATTTACAATGTACATCTTTAAATACCAATTGAAAATGTTTCCTTTTCAGTGATAGCAATGGTGGTATTTTACAGCAGACCTTATTTAGAGCAGGGAAGGGTCATGGTGGGGGGAGACAAAGAAGGACATTGTTCAAACCTCAGGTTATCTCATCTTCCAGGCAACTTCATGAATGCAAGTTACACTACCAGTGCTTGTTATATTTTTGGAACTGTTATTTTGGAGAGCCAGGGCTTGTGTGCTGATGTAATTATTGTCCTGGATAATTCCTAAACAGTGTCTCTGTTCTGGATGACACGTGGGCCCCACAAAGTCCATTTCAGAATCAAGTCTGGATTGTGAAAAAAGGGCTTACATGTCTAAAGAGGGACTGCTGGCACCACAGGACCTGTTGCCCTGGGGTAAAATGGTTCTGAAGCCTCCTGCTCGACTGCCACACAGTCCTGGTGGCAGGGATGTGCTGCAGGTGACCTGTGCTTTGGCAGGAGTGTCTGAGGCGCTGCAGTCTGGCTTTGCTGTGTTAGCAGAACCCGTGCACCACTAGGACATTTCCAAGGTGGAACTGCTCACCATCAGGCTGGGAAAAGTGCTTTTAGAAAAGAGGTCATGGTTCATTGGGCAGGGTGGGGAGGACAGACAGGAAAACCACAGGCAGGGGTAGCCAAGGAGTGAAGTGCTGGTAAATAGAACGAAGAAGGAGTCCAGACTTCTTGCCCTCCATCCAGAGGGTGTTTGTTCATTTAGTTGGTGTTTCATTTGAAATCCATGTCTCGTGTGCAAACAAGACAGATGCTGAAATTGTGGCTGTAGTAGCTCTGGCTCCTACAGCTGTCATCTAATTCAAAGGACAGCTGTAGCCTCTTGCATCTCCACTCATGTTGGTGGCCTCTGCAAGCATGCGTAGTCTATGGTTTTCATTCATAGTCTCACTTTTATGCCTGGAGACTGTTCTTGTCATCAGGTTGGTTTCTTGTTTACTTCTGTCTTTCTTTTTTTATCTTTTTTTCTCTTTTTCCCCTCCACCCACATCAGTTCATCGACTTCCCATGTCTGTCGTTGACTGAGCCAGTGTGGTGTGGTCACTATATTTGACCACTTACCAGACTGGATAGGAAATCATACCGTTTGCATCGGTGTTCTTGAAGCATCTAAGATTTGTGGTTTGGCTTATCCTGAAAAAAATCACTGACCATTACTGGTCTCACTACCACAAGAGGTAGTGAGAACAAGAACCTGTTTTTTAGACGTTTTCCAAAATCTCAAAGGGGTTTCCATTACGGTGCCAAACATGCCTTTATCAGGTACACATTGGTAAAGAAATAGCATTGCTAAGTTGTGGGGAGATAATAAATAGGTTTAATGTATAACTTAAATGAGGGTTTAAAAAGAAAACAGTAAATCAGAGCTCTTGCTTATATAAATAATTCACAGATCTGTAGGTGCAGCTGCTAGGTATGACAGAGGGTAATGAAAACAAGAGGAATTTTGGTATCAATGAGGTGAAGATTTGCAAGCCTGAGAAAAAGCAAAGATTTTAAGTGGATTAGCATTTGAGGAAAAAATTATTCTGTGTTCATGAGTACCCTGCAAGAGTTAGTTTGAGTAATATGAAGTAAAAAACATGTTAAAGGTCCTTCCCAGTTGTTGCTCCAATATCCCTTTTAGCATATCCACATGTAGATTTGGCTATCCTGCTTTCCAAACTTGCTGTATAACATCTCAGTAAGTCAGTGCAATAGGAGGGCAGCTGGAACTAAGACAGTTCTGGGGATGGTTTGGAAGCTGCGAGTGATGTGCTAGAGGAAACATAGAGTGCAGTGTAACCTCTTTCTCATGGAGTCAGGGTGCAATTAACTCAACCAGAAATTGGAGGTTGGATGTCAGTTTTTCTAGGAGAAGTTCTTTATTTTACCCCGTGCAGGAAGTCAGACTTGGTTGCTACAGTGCTCTTTTTGGGCCTTGATGTTTTGTGCAAACTGCAATTTTCTCAATGCTTTTTGTATGATGAAACCTGATAAACTTTGTCTGTCTGCTATTCTGTGCCATTTGTGCATATCAATTTCTTTGTTGTTGTTCAATTTCTTCTCTTTAGGTTCAAGGAAACTTTGACAAAGTTGAATTCAACAGGATGTGCTGGACTCTCTGTGCTAAAAAGAACCTCTCTAAAAGTCCCTTGCTGATTAGCGATGAAGACGCGTTTAAAGTGTGGGTTATTTTTAACTTCTTGTCAGAGGATAAATACCCTTTAATCATTGTACCTGAGGAGGTAAGGAACAAAAACTTAAGCTCTTTAACACCAGTTTGCTTAATGTCCCAGTTGAACTATGTTAGTGTGGTACTCTCTAGAGATTTAAGAGAAAAATATCATTTAATATAAAACTTCTTTCCACTCTTTCAGTGTTGTAAGGCCTCAGGTGCATTTCTCTGTCTTCCAGGGTGCGTATATGGGGATTTCCACAGGATACTTGAGATATTGATAGCTCTGTGTGTCTGTCATTTAAACAGCCTGGACTAAACAGGATAAACAGGACATGCATGGATGTGATCTTTCATCATTGCACTTGCTTATAGGTGGTTAAAATTTTGCAAGGTCAATACATCAATGTGATGCTGAAAAAAAAAATGCCCCCCTCTGTTATGTGTTACTGTGACTTGCAAGATGAGTCTTCAGTCTCATGTCACCCTCCTGATGAAAAGGCCAATACAAGCTTTTCTGATGATGTCTGTTTCTGATCCAAACCAGCTACCACCTGTTCACTCTTGCTTGAAAAGGAATAATACCAGAGAGATCTCTTTATACTTTCAGTTCATGAACAAGTATCAGCAGCACTCAAATAGGTATTTTAACCCTAAAGCAAGATTTTGGTATCTCCACTGTTCTCCCCTTGGGGATGGGTGGGGAAAGAAGCAAAAAGATCAGAACTGTTGGCATAAATAATCCCTTGCAAAACTGTGTACACATATTCCAGTGGTTTGCAGTTCAGCACTGGAGGACTGAATAATAAATATTTGCAAATTGTTGAACAGCCAGGGATCAAAACAGTCCTGTTAACACGCCACTGACAACGTAACTGTTGGACTCCAAGGTGTTGTGCCAAACCCTCGAGTACAGATAACTCTCTTATCAAAATAAACTGTTCAGTCTTGCTTTCTCACTCACTTTTTAGAAGGAGACTTTCACTCTACATTTCTGGTTTTGCCAGACTGGCCCATGCCAGGGCCCTACCTGGCATGCTGTATTTCCATGAGAAATGAGACAGTCTTCTTGCTTGCATTCCCATTTTTTTCTGTTGCTTCTGGGAAACAGGATCATGGTTATAGAAGCTAAGACAGCTCCTTTCTTAGTGGTGCCAAATTTGGCTTGGTAGGTCAGAGCCACTAATAAATGCCAAAACCAGGACTCAAATCCACGTCTCTGG
The DNA here is from genome assembly GCF_000691975.1 of Corvus brachyrhynchos. NCBI lineage: Eukaryota > Metazoa > Chordata > Aves > Passeriformes > Corvidae > Corvus > Corvus brachyrhynchos. Next base: position 1,515,694 of record NW_008236766.1, read on the forward strand.
TTTGTCAGTATGTTCCCCACTGTGCAGCCTGGCTTACCTGTGGGCAGACATTTCCAATCTCCTAAATTGCTGGCATGGTTCAAAGCTTCAGCCCTGCCAGCTGTGGGGCATTGCTCCCCACTCCTTCTCCACCAAGCAAGCCCCAGATTGGTGCTGCTTTCTGTAGCTGCTGCCAGGTAATGGCAGCGTGTCTGTGTATTGGCAGATGTGCTGCAGAGTCAGCACTGAGCTGAGGTTTGCCAGATTTCCAGATTTTTTATGTGCTGTTGTTTGCTTTCCTTCCCGTCCTTAATGTCCAGGTTAACCTGTATTGCTCTTCTACTTGGATTATTTAAAAAGTTCTGATTGTGGATCTATGTCTGCATCTTCTTGATTACAGCAAGACTTAAATGGTGCAATTTGTTTAAAGAAAGCTTACAGAGCCTGACTGACAAAGAAAGGCTGCTCTGTTCTTATCATATACAATGCCTGTATTCACTCCACCTTCACTCAGACCACACAGGTAATGTAATCAGCCACCGGAGGAATGCTGTCTGTTGAACACACTCCCTTCTGGTTTGCATTGGTCCTGCATCAGGTTCTCTGCACTTCTGGAAAATTTTGCATTTACTCATATACTCTTGGCACAAAATTCCCAAAGTAAAAATGCAAAGTCTCAATTTCAGTCAGTTTTGCTTTTTCTCAGATGTTTTGTATCTGCCTTATTTACAAAATGGCTTGCAGGTCATATATAAAATGAGGGGATTTTTACAAAGTGAAGAAGAGAGGAGAAGGGGAATGGAAGCCCTGCTGTTGGTGCTGTTGATGTTTTGCTGAGAGCAGTGTAAACCTCTCATGTGTGACTGCAGCTTCCCACCCAGGGAGCAGGCTCTCCTTCCCTGCATGACTGCTGCTCTTATCGTTGGCTGAGAATATTGCAACACACAATCTACTGCAGTTTCTGGCTTAGAGATCCAGCTGTTTGTGTGGGATCCAGCTGTTTGCCCTCCTCCCTCCCTTCCACATTCTTGGCTTTTGTTTTTCTTTTTTTTTTTTTTTTTTGTTTGTTTTCCACTTTATAAGTAACTGAGAAACTTGCCACATACTTTCAGGTTGGAAGGGTGATCCCTTGAAGATTTTTGCATCCTACCTTGTGGATGGCAAGACTTCTTAGGTCTCCAGTGAATGTACTAACACAACTTCATGTAGCTGTAAGGATGCCTTTTCTTTCTCCTTGGAAGGGCTGTTCTTTGAGACCTGCTTGGGAGTCTGAATTTCCTCTTTTTTTTTTTTTCTTTTTGCAATTTTTAAAATAAGTGGTTTCTGCAGTCATTTTATAGATTTCATATCTCCTATCTGGAAAAGCCTCCTGCTTGAGTGCAGTTTCACCTTATTTGCAGTGTGCTGACCAAATATTGACGCTGCTGTCCTTCCTTCTTGCCCATGTCATGTACTTTTGCACTGGTGCTACTGTACTGGGCCTTTCATATTAGACAGCTGAAAGTGGTGGGGCTGTTACCCCCAGCTACAAAGTGTAAAGTCTTGATTCCCTGCCCAAGTGTTGAACGGGCAGCAAATAGGGAATGGCTGAAGCTCATCCAGAGAAGGGAAGAGAGGCTACTTTGGCAAGGATTGGGAGATGCAGGCTGAGAAGAGCTTTAGAAAGAGCTAAGTGAGGAAAGGAGTTACCAAGAAAGAATTTGGAGCAGTGGAGAGGTGACACAAGGGCCAGAAGCTGCTTGTTTAGCAGAGGCCAGGCTGAAAGCCAGAGGCAGTGACTGGCCTGTGCTCCTCACCTGCCCTGGAAGCAGGGAAGTCAGCCCTGCACTTGAGGGAGATAAGGTTTGTAAAATCCAGTGTGGGGAAGGGCTTGGGTTGGGATGTGCAGTTTTGGAATGTGACTTCAAGTTTGAGAGGATCCCTCCGTGTTATGGGGAGAAGTCAGGTGACACAGACAGGAGCTGGTGGCTACTGGGAGCACTGGGCACAGCTGGCCTTGCACTCCAGTGTTCCTTCTGCTGCCTACTGGTGGGCAGCTGGGAGCACTTGGGAGAGCTGGGAAGGAACAGAGATCCACGAATGTCTATTTTGCAAAGGTGCTCATGTGCCGAGGCAGAAAGCGGGGGCCAGGTGGGAGCTCCTTCCTCTCCCCACAGCCAGGTTTTCCATTGGATCATCTGGGATGCAGACATCCAAGCATGTGTTTCCTTCAGCTCTTGCAAGCATTACCTCTTCCATGAGAAGGATAAAGTAAAGGAAAAGGAAAAAGGGTAGAGAGAACTGAAGCCACAAGAGGAGAAATATTTCTATTTTGTCATGAGCTTTCATTACAACTCCCCTCTTAGTTGTTACAGACTCGTGTGTGTCTCGGTATTTTTTAACTAGACGTTTTCTGCTTTATAAAAAGCTTTTCAAACACTTCCCCTTTCTTATTTCTGTACATGTGACTGCAGCCTTGGGAATGCTTTATTGCCCGAGAGCTGTGGTGTGTGGTTAGTTGTGTTTCTGGGCCATCCTTCCTGGTGAAACTCACAGATACACACACTGCAAGCTGCATACTCAGTGTTGTCATCCACTGTTCACAGTTTGTTTCAAATAAACCAAGCATATTTTCTGCTTTTGGCTTCATGAGGAGAGATTTGTACAGTCATTTTTCACTTGTCCTTGAGTCTTCAACTGTATTAACACATGGTATTTCCAGTCCTCCTGAGAGGACCAACCCTTGTGTGGCTTTTTGTGCATTTGAAAATGAGGTGATGTTTTCTTAGCCTGAGGAGGTGAGAATCTGATCCAGTGGTGGTTCTTCTGGAGGCATTTCTTGCAGAGAAAGTGTTTCTTATGACCACGTTTCTTCCTTGTTTTGCATTCTAGTACCAGAAACTGAAACAGTGTGTGAAATACTGGGAATTGACCCTTGGCCCTTCAGAAATAACATCAAAACTGATACAAAGAGGATGAAAGCTGCTTGTGTGGGATTTTAATTGACCCATGATCTCTAAAAGTTTATGACTGTGGTTAGGAAGATTTTTAGACATTGAAGACTTGAACCAGTTCTTCCCATTTCACTGCCTTCTTCCGTGATTGCTGCATGAAATACAGTTTTCACCTTATGCAGCAGGTTGTTTTTTGGGTTGACCTTTACTATACTTAATACTGGTTTAATTTTGAAAAAAAGAAAGAAAGAAGGTAGTGGTTTACACTGGATAAGGAACACGGTTTTTCTGGTGGAAAGGAAGAAACAAATATTTGACTTAAATGTAAGTGATGTTCTGATGGGATGAGGAGAATGGGTTCATGATGACTGTGAGAGGGGTATGATTGCTTTCATGGCTGTTGCCCAGTAACATATACTCCCACAGAATTTTGTACAATGTGAGTAGACTTTCAACATCTGCTCTGTTAAAATCATAAACCTTATTTGAATAGTGTGAACCAGAATAGCCTTGTCCGCTGTGCTCTGCCAGGCATGAAGGCATTATTTTTCTTATTCTAAGAGACCCACTCATATAGCAGAATATGTGAAAAATCTGTGATGCTTTATTCCCTATGGAAGAAGGAATACCTGGATAAGGAAAACAAATAGGCACTGAAACATGGGGAAAAGAAAGTGCCCTCTGAAAGAGGCACCCAAACAGACTCATGTTAGAGCTCTGTTCTTCATATTATTTTTGATTTCTCTTGACAAAATTCTGGCTGAAAAGTTTCTGTTGATTTGAGATGGAAGCTGGTTTTAGTAGTGTGGAGCCACTTGGTCCCTACTGGTGTATGTAGTGTTAACAACTCCCTGGTATTTTTGCACCTGTGTTTTGCATATTTTTGACCTGAAAGCAAGGTCCCATCAGAATAGCAGCAAACTTTGCTTCACTTTTGCTTTTCAACATTGCTTTTTAACCACAAGAGTAGGTTATATTTGAGACAAGAGACTTAATTTGTCAGTTATTTGCTGTGTTGACATGTCTCTGTGGAGGAGGGGAAATGTCATTTGCTCTCAGAGGTTCCTCATTTGAGCATGTCTCTATTTGCTGTCACACTGGTGCAACTTATCTCTTTGTATTTACCTCATACTTCCATATTCATACTGTGCAACAGTCACTGTTACTGTTGAGCAGATATATCAGGTTAACTTTTTCTGGGGACTTTGGTTAGCCATCTACTTAACTGAATTCAAGATAAACCTTGAAACTTTTTTTTTTTTTTTAATTTTAGAAATTGAATTGTAAGACGCACAGGCCATTTTTCAATTAAGAAGAGTTAATGTATTTTAAAATAATGAATATTTTATGTACTTTAGTGGGATTATAGGAGATTTCTGGTCATATCAGTGACTTGTAGATGGGGGTTAACAGACTTAAATAGTTAAATCTATTCTGTGAACCAAAATAAGATAAAATGTGTACAAATGACATTAAAGGAAACAATGTGTTGGGTTAGTTTTAGTGTATTATATGGTAACATGTACTAGCCAAGAGTTTGGCATTGCTTCATTTCTGGACCATTAGTTTGATCCACATTTTATTCATATGTCTTGAGCAGAAATGAGAAAAAAATAATTCAGGTATGCTCTTTTTGTGTGTGTATTCCATTGTCTGCAAGTGAGACCTGGTACTTTCAGATAATGAACCAAAGGAATTTGAGAGCTGCCATGCCTCAAGCAGTGTAAGAGGTTGTGAAATTCTGGAGCAATGCATTTTAAAGTTAGAGTTCATATTTTTAAATTTTTTTTTTATTATTACTGAGTAGCATTTTGGCAGTTATATTATCTACCTAGTTAAGCTTGAGTTGTTTTAGCTTTCCTTCCAGCTAAAGTCCAGGATTGTAGTTCAGAACTGATGCTGCTCAAAGGGAATGAGCAGAGTGGCAGAATGTGCTTTGGATGTGGGTAAAAATCAAGGCTTTAGGAGGTTTGCTTTGAAACAGCTTTGCAGTGCTCCTGTTCTTGCATGCTGTGGAGGCTTTTTTTGGGCTGCTTTTTTTTTTCTATGAAACTTGTCTGGAGTAGGAAGTAAGCTGCTTCCTGCCCTTAACTGAACACTGAGGATTTATGGTAGTTGATGGTTGAAAGCCTTGAATTATTTTTTTAACTTAAGGATTTTGGAGAGTGAAAAATCAGCAAAGCTTATTTTAAAGACTGTGAATTTGGATGCCACTTCTGCAGAGGCCTCTGTTAGACCATATCTCTGCTAGTAAGAACTGCATGAGGAGCTAAAAAATACTGAAGTGCCTTACTTGGTGAAGCTGAAATGAAAGACAATGCTCTCTACAGTTTCTGGAGGCATATTCTGTGCCTGGCTGGGCTGTCTTCTCCTAAGAGAGGCTTGAGGAGGATGTGACAGCCACGTCTTGGAGGTGTATGCACTTCCCGTTCATTCAGTGGAACAGGAACTTTCCTCCTGGCCCTGCAGCAGCTTTGCAGCTTCTCCATTTTGCTGTAGCATTACCCACGTGCTGCTGGAGTAGGGGCTGTGAGACCAAGAGCAGTCACTCAACTGAAATAGTGGGAAAAGCACATCCATCTGTAGGGTGAATTTGGGAATTTACTGTTCTACTACACACTTGTGTTTCCTGACTCTAGACATGAGGGAAGGGATTTGGCTGTACCAGTTGCAGGAGAGAGAAGCAGCAGCCACAGTATTAGCACTTGTGCTGCATCAAAACCTTGAGGCCTGGGAGTCCTTATGGTGAAGTGGGGGGGGGGGGGGGGACAACAGGATCACTTCTTTTTTTCTTTGTGCTCCCAAATCTCTTGTGTAGAGACTTGTGCTCAAAATGCTGTTAGACCAGCTGAAAGGTGACTCTGAGCTGTAGCAGGAAGGCCCTCACCAATCATCTTGTTTAGAGAGTTATTAAAAGCATTTTGCATGTGCTCAAAGCTGTAGATGGGGTTAGTTTAAAATACTGCAAATGAACAGTGATGAGTTTAAAACCAACGTATAAGGCAGGCTAAAGAACCCCAGCCTTCTTTGCCTCTTTTTCATTCTTGTGTTTGTTTTGACTAGTGTTACTGGTGTTACTGTCCTGTGCATGGTAATGCTTACAGAGCGATGAAAGATTAAAGGACAAGGAGAGTTTATTTGGGAAACAATAAAAGCAGATGTGAAAGATTTGTTCTTTTATTTCTCTTGATAGAACTGCCAGGATTGTGTCCAGGGATGGAGTGCTTGAGAGCTAGAGAAGAGGGGACAGGTGTAGATCGTTTGGTCATTTTTCATTTCACTTCTTGTCCAAACGGCCTTCTTTTCTTATTTTTTTGTAATTTGTTTGCTTTTTGCTTACAGGAATACTTCCTGAAACTTCGTGCTTTCTCATGCTTCAGTCATCACAGTATGGAAGCTGTTGCAGGGAAGTTCCCATGTGTTTTGTAGGAATCTGAAATATTAAATGAGGCTGTCAGGTTCAATTCTTTGTTTTACTTTGGAGAGAGTAGCTGTGGGACGGGCTTGGCAGTCAAGAGTTCAGCTGAGACAGGAACTTAAAACCTTTGTTAATTAAACCACCTACGTTTATGGGCCTACATGTGAGCATAGGAATCTCGCTGTAATGAGAGTCTCTGGAGAAACTTACTTTACAGCTCTGAAACACTTGATTTCCAAGCCTGCTGCAAGTGATGGATTTCTGTTTGTGTTTCTGCACAGATTGAATATTTACTTAAAAAAATCACTGAAGCAATGGGAGCAGGCTGGCAGCAAGAGCAGTTTGACCATTACAAGATTGCTCTCAACACCAGTCGAGAGGGTCTTTCTGCGTGGGAGCTGATTGATCTCATCGGAAGCGGGCAGTTCAGTAAAGGAATGGACAGGCAGACAGTGTCCATGGCAATCAATGAAGTCTTTAATGAGCTCATACTAGATGTACTCAAACAGGTAAGAACCACAGAGAGGGGTAGAATGTTTTATTGCATTAATTAGAAAATGTTCAATTTGTACTCGAATTTCGTTACCCTATTGAATGATGAGCAGGAGGAAATTAGGTAAATTATCCATAAGGGTTCTTTAATATGAGCTTATTTTTATAAAAGAAATTGTACTACTGTTCAGACTGTTGTAATTGTAGCAGTATTATGAGTGAGTTGCTTCTTGGGAGAGCTTGCTTTTAGAAAATGAAAGAAAGAAGTGGGCTCTGACTTGAAATATGGCCTTTTTATATTAGTATCAGCTGCTTGTTAGTTCACAGAATAGCTGCATCATGCTCTCAGTTCCCAAACTGATGACAGCTCTTCAGCCTTTGGAAATGCTTTTCTGCAGTTTCAGTTATGTTGTAGGAAATGCAGCTGTGCTGGGCACCACCTCTGTATTCAAACAAGAGGGTCTGGGCCAGGGTATTCTCTAGCTGAAATGTTGGCTTCTAAGTTGCCCCACTTCAAAAGGGCAAAAAGGTGTGGAGGAACCAGAGGGCTCTCCCTTCTTGTTCTGCTTAGCAGGCTACATGGCCAACAAGTTATTTACCTGCACTCAGACTCCAGAAGTCATGCTGGCCTTTGTATTCTTAGCCAATTTCTTTCTTCAGAATTACCAGTTTAGGAATGCCTTTAAAAATTGCATTTCTTTCATGGGAATTGTAAGTACCACAGGGACCTGAGGGGTCACACCTAGAGAGCTCTTTAAAATTGACTTTTACCTGACAAGAGAATTTTTTTAGTCTTTGATTTCTTGGTGAGGAGAGAAACAAAGGCTTTCTTGGCAGGCTCTCCAAAGCTATTCTGAAGAAACCATCAGAAAGTCTTGGCACAGGAAATTATTTCAGAATACCCACAGAACAATGCAAAAGTCTATTTTTGTTAACTGCTGGTTGCCTGTTGGAGGTGAGGGCTGGGGACACACACACACACATAAAGTCAAGTGAGGGCAAAATGAAGTCATTCTGCTGTTTGATACCATGAAAATAAATTAACCAGTGTCAGTTCAGTCCTACTTGAAACTTGTGAGGAAATTGGATTTCTTTTCAGTTTTGATTCTGCATTGTGTGTCTTCCCCCACACCATTTTTTTGTTTTGTTTTGTTTTGTGTCTCCTTTCTTTCCTCTCTTGGAGCCTGGGATTCTTTATCAAGGATGTCTGAGTGCCTTTGAATGGTTCCTTGACACTTAAAAATAGTGTCAGGATTTGGCCCAGCGCCTCCTGGGCATCTGGGACAGTTACTGGCCCCATGGAGAGCAGAGTTCCCTGTATCAGTATCCTGATACCTTGTTGATTCACAGAATCATCCTGTTTATTGCAGTAATCATATAATTGCCTCAAGATATTAATTAATGATGCATGGTCTTGCAACCAAGCGTCGTGCTACCGTTTTTATTGAACACATCCTGGATCTCCAAGGCTTATTGCAGGTAGCAGCAATAGTTAAATCTGTGATATTTAGTGTTCTGAAAGATGTGTCCTTCGTGTGATAATAGTTGGTGTGGAAAAGCTTGTGCTTTTCAAGAGCTCTCAGTGGGCTCTTGGAAGATGAGAAGCAGCTGATACTGAAGTAATAGGTAAAGATTTTGCAGAAATTTGCGGGGAAAGTATTAGTCTGACTTGGCTTTGAAAGCAAATTTGGTAAGTCAGGAAGGGAAAAAAAACCCTGGCTATGATTTAGACTGTGTAAAGCATGAAAGACTGAAGCTGCAGGAGTCCTTCACATGACCTTGCAACCACCCAGAGCTCAGACCGGAGTCTGGAGATGGCAAACAAAGCTGTTTCTCTGTGCATTCCTGGTTTGGAGCAAGGGAGTGGGATGGCACATGGGAATAGGCAAGGCCTTGGCTCTGGACATGTTTAAGTGGCTAGAAAAGCTGAGCACAGATAAGCTGTATATGTAGGGGGTGGTTTGGGCTTTTGTTTGGCTTGGTTTGTTTTTTAAACAAAAACGCTTCTTCAACTGTTCTGAATGTTTTCTTTCTCCTCAGACCTGTAGAGGAAGATATCTTTGGCTTAAATATGCCACAGCACATTTCTTTATATCTCTGGTTTTTTTTAATACAAGCACATCTGCGTGTATCAAAAACTGGTTTAGATGAAAGCCATTACAGAAAAATGTTCCTTGGTCTTCTTTCCAACTCCTTCATCCTCTTAATCTGGAATGTTTTGAGTGTATTTTCTGTATGGCTTGTTCATAGCTTATATTGATGTTGATGTTTCAGTTTCATCTGTGATGTGATTTTTTTTGAAGTTAGAAGTCAGACAAAAGTATGTAGGTATTTAGGGAATATGATTACAGAAATGGCAGGTATAGCTGAAATACTGGCTAACTTTGTAAGTATTTGGGGCCATGAGGTAACTTTTCTGTGTGCTCTAGTGGGTCTTTACACCTTTACATAACTGAGAGACCAGATGGTTCATCAGAAGCCAGGCATTTCAGCTGATCTGTTGCTTTTAACAGGGCTATATGCTGAAAAAAGGTCACAAACGGAAAAATTGGATGGAACGATGGTTTGTGCTAAAACCCAATATTATTTCCTACTATGTAAGTGAAGATTTAAAGGACAAGAAGGGAGACATCATACTGGATGGCAACTGTTGTGTAGAGGTAAAACCACTCCAAACACTATGTATGTCTCTAAAGATAAGAATTAATCCTTTTTTGTGGGGGATTGACTCCTGATATCTTTTAAAAGAGATTTTTTTTGTTTTATATAAAACCAGTTCATAAACATCCTTTTAATAAAGGCTATTAGTGCTGGTATTTGTAGCTCTGTGACGCAAAACTGCATAGATGCTGCTTGACTGTATAATTTAGATTTCAGTGTTTGCAAAGCTAATCTTTATTGTTACCCATTGTAGGCCTTGCCTGACAAAGATGGGAAAAAATGCCTTTTTCTCATAAAATGTCTTGATAAAAACTTTGAGATCAGTGCCTCTGATAAAAAGAAGAAGCAGGAAAAAACAAGGTGAGGTTTCAAAAAGTCTAGATACGTGAAAGTTAAGGTTAGTGGAATTCTTACAGCTGTGCTTTACTCGAATTTGAAATTTTTGGTCTTGGGATTTTTTGATGTCTGTGTTTTGGGCACATGGATCTTTACGGGGCCTGAGACTCAGGAAGGACTAAGGATCCAGGTAAGGGAAATTGATTTTTGTCATGTAGGTGCCTCAATTTATGCAGCCATAGCCAAACTAAAATGATGATAATAGTTGTTTTTTCTATCTTGGCTGTAATTCTAGGAATGGGGAAGGGAAGCAATCTTGTAAATTGTTGGTTTTGGGGAGAAAGGGAAAGTTTGTTCATTTTGGCGCCATTAAAATACTGGCTTTGCTTTTACAGTTTTGCTTAAAGCCATATGTTTTGGTGAGCTGAGAATAAGGCTGGGAGTTAGGGCTTGCTCTTCTATTCCCATGGTAAAATCATTCCTCCTGTGAGCCTTCTCAGATATGTGCTGTGTGATGGGTACATCCATCTGCAGAGCAAGACAGAAGCCCTTGCAAAGCTGTTGTTGCCAATGCCATTGAAGAATGTGCAGCAGTTAAATATTTGGAGCTGTGGGCTTTCATTTGCACTTCCCTCTTTACCTGCAGCATGTGTTTCATTGCACCAAAGTCAGGTGTATGACAAATGATTCAAAAGGAGGTATTTTTTCATGGTTATGGTAGGTGAATAAAATACCAAAATCATGTGCCACTCCTCAGCTTTGCTGTCTTAAATATTTCCTCATGGCATGTAAGTGAATGAGAGCTACTGTCTTACTGGGAGAAAGTTTTCCCTTGGATTATCTGTAAGAATACAGGGTTTAAGGTTGGCTCTAGGGAAGACAGATAACATCCTACTTCTTGGTTAGAGTCACTGAGTCTAGGTAGTAAGAAATCACAAAGTTTTGGGATTTTTTCTTGTAGCTGGGCATATAAGGGATGCATATGTCCATGGCCTGTTACAAATCAATGTTGGAATTGACATAATTCAGTGGAATTGCCAGACCTTACCCCTGTGGCACGTAGCCAATGCTGAGAGCTAAGTGTCTCACTTTTGGTTCGTGTTGACAGCCAGCCTGATGAGAATTAGGACAACTGACAACAGTTCTTTCTGATTTAAAAATACATTAAATCCCCAACACAACAGACAGCACAGCACCACAGGTATTCATTCATGAAGTCTGTCCAGAAAGTTGAGCATTGCCCTTCAGTGGTGCTCTCTTCCTGTCCCTTCCAGCCATCCAGAGCACTGTGAACCTGCTGCGGGCGGGGAGCCCTCCTCCCCACAAAGAAGCGCGCCAGAAACGGAAGGAGCTGCGCCAGAAGCTGCTGGCTGAGCAGGAGGAGCTGGAGCGGCAGATGAAGGAACTGCAGGCGGCCAACGAGAACAAGCAGAAGGAACTGGAGACCGTGCGGAAGGTGGGATTGGGAGCTCAGTCCCTGTGGTTGAACTGGGCTTCTTGGAGAGTAACTGGGCATCTCTGTCCTGTTCAGGCACATTGAGCAACCTCCTCCAGAGGAGCTGCACTTGTTTCAGGCCCCTCTACTGAGCAAGGGATTGTCAGGCTGGTGTAGAACCTGCCAGCTCTGCGGATTGTGTCTGGGGATGGGAGAGACCAATATTTTCAGTTGCTTTGGGGTTTTTTGTTTTCCTTTTCTGTCAGACACATCTGTCAAACCTGGGGCTTTCCATGAAGATTTTCTTACATATTTTCCCAAAGTTGTCACATGATTTGTTTGTTTATGGCAACTGTTCTCTTCCCACGGATGTAATTTCTATAATTTCTGTCTTTAAAACAAAAAGATGTGGCATTTCTTGCTGTGAGAGCTTTTAGTGTGGAGTGTACCTTGAAAACAGCTTAGAACCCAATATTCAAATTCAAACCCTCCCCACTTGCTGCCTCACATTTTGGCTGCTGAGTCCCTGCTGCTGCAGCCATCCAGACGTTCCTTTGTGCTTACTCTACAGGTCTCTACTACCTCCTTAAATTAATATAAGTTTTTTGCATTCACATTTAGGACAAGTCTGCATCATTTCTTGAGTTTTTCGTAAATAAAACCTACTAATTTTAGCCCTTAGAAAATCTTCAGTGATCTTTGCAGCTATAAATATTGTGAGGGTATTAAGGGGTTTGAGTCTACAAAGCAAATAAAATAATTTTTAAAAAAGCATTTTTAAAAGTCTTGTCATTGTCACAATTTGTGGCAAGGAGAAATTTGTCTTTTCCAAAATTAATCTTGCACTGACTAGTACTGATGTAGGTATTATTCTGTGTGCCTTCAATGGAGTCTGACAGTGGAAAACCACTTTTTAATTTAATTTTGGCCCCTGTAGTCTACCATGTGTTTAAGATTCAGAATGCAAAATAGACAGTAAAGGATAGCCTGTGTTACCTGCTACTGGTAAGTAATGTACCTGTTAACAGAAATCATAAGGTTGGATTTCTGCATTGTTTACTTTATGGAAAAATATTTAGGGGGGAGACAACATGAGAGCAACCCCAAAGGAGCAGTAGGATGTTGACAGGCTTCAGGGAGTTTTATAGAAATTAGAATGGGTAAACTAAAGAGAGTTGTGTCCAGAAGCATCTCTTGAATTGGGTTGAGTTAAAATGACTTCTCAAGGAAAGTAGCTTAGGCTCTGACATGAGCTACTGCACTTTGCTTAAGTGGAACTAGGGGGGAGGTACATTGTTGGAGGAACTGAGAGTGTTTGATTAGTTAGAAAAATGTTCTTCAAGGAAAAAGCTTTGTAAATGCTTCAGGAAACTGGATTGTTCTGGGAAGCTTAGAGGTTGATTTGCTCCTGATGGCAGTGAGCCACCATTTATGCAGCATCTGCCAAAGTGTGCTCTGGGACTGGTTTGTATTCTCGTAGCTCCTGCAGTAGAGTATTTCAAAATGTCTAAAATAGATTTTTTTCATATTTTTAATGGAATTTTGACATGTGCACATTGAACTGACAGAAAGGTAAGGTTTTCTTTGTGTGAGAGCATGCCCAAATGTGTGCACCCTTTCTGTTTCAGTTTGGGGTCTTGCATGGGCTTTGGAGACTGTGCTATCTAACACCTGCTGGGGATGGTGTGTTCCTGTTGATTCCCCCTCCAACACTTGTGGCTTTTCCCTGACCTGCACAGTTCCCAGTAACCTACCTGCCAGGAACAGCTGGTGGTGGATTAAGCAGGAAGTTGCTGATACTGAGTGGACAAACAGCATTTTCTTGCTAAGCTCTCTGGCACTGGCCTGGCACCTGCCCTTGCCTGTGACTCTGCACGTTCACCCTCTCAGCTCAGTACTGGCAATGTTTGTTTAATTTCAGAGTGGGGAAGGAAATCTAGAGGAGATTTCACTTAAATAGGCATCCTGGATTTGACCACAATTACATGCTTTTAAATGTCCTGGCAGAGGCGGAGCGCTGCTTCTAAAACACTGGCATCATTTAAGCCTTGCAAAGGAGAGCAGTTCTGTGCTACGTTCTGCAACATAAACCCAGAAACTTGAGCCTTCTCCTTCACTTCTTCCCATTTATTTCAGACCAGAGTGATGTTACAAGCACTTAAAAGAGTGAAAGTTTTAGCTTGGCAGTTTTAATCATTGGGGCATCTCATAAGTTCGTCTAGGTTGGTGAGGGAGGATGGTTTAAATGGGGTACCTTCAGGAGCATTACAGAATCATAGAATGGTTTGGTTTGGAACAGTCTTCAAAGATCATCCAGTTCCAGTCCCCTGCTGTGAGCAGAGGCACCTTCCACTAGACCAGGTTGCTCAGAGCTCCATCCAGCTTGACCTTGGACACTGTCAGGGATGAGGTATCCACAGCTTCTCTGGACAAACTGTCCCAGTGTCACCTCCTCTGGGCTTGGTCCAACAGGTCCATGTCATTTTTATGTTGTGCCCTGCCCTTACTAAAGGTCTGTGGAAACATTTTCCACAGCCCAGCATATTAAGAAAGAAGCATCAAATAAGTTTCTTAGGAAAATTTTGTGAAAGAATGGTTTTGTTTTCAGTATTGGTAAAATTTTGGCTAGTGATTGAAGATTTCTAACCTTGCATGGATTGAAATCCTGATGAAAGGAAAAACTGTGACCACTGTCTTTATTTGCAAAATCAAGATTGAACAAAAGTAAAATAAGATGCAAGAAGGTGGAAAGGTACCAGCATCTGTTTCTTAGGCCTTAGCTAATGTTCCGCCTAATTTCAAGTGATGATTATCAACCAGGATTTTATTTACCTTACTTGGCAGTTTAGGGGATGTTAGAGGGATGATTCACAATGGCACAATCACTTATTCTAGCCAAAGTTAGTGGCACTTCTGCTTTCCCATGACAATTCAGTGCTTCTCATTTCTGTTTCTGTATGAACTCTGTGCGTGCTGGCATGTTTTCCCTATTGGAAGTCCTATGCAGTCCTGCCTGAAATGTGTTTTTTCATAATGGTTTTCTATCCCATTGAGGTAGAGAAAGAAATACAGTGATTTCTATCACTTGAGCAAAGCAGGACTCAGAGGAAACTTGGAGATAGTCAGGTAATTGCCTTTACATTGGTAAATTTAAAATTATTTTGCAAACAATCAAGATAGACAAATATATTTAAAGGCTGAGAATAGTCTCAGACATTAAAAAACCCAAGCTGGTGCCTTCATGATTTTGAAGGCTTCTTCCATTTTTGTTAAAACCAAAAATTGTTAAATCAAGTTCCATTCCCTCAAAATGATTTAGTTTTGCCAAATTGGTTTTTTCCTTCTTTTCTTTCCCCCTACCCCCCACCCTTCTCTTCCAGCAACTGGAAGCAGCAGCTGCTCGTGCTGCTGAGGAGGAGAAGAAAAGACTTCAGACTCAAGTTGAATTACAAGACCGCTTCAGTTTGGAGCTGGAGAGAGAAAAAATGGTGAGTAGTGCATGAGGGGTTTTGCTGCTATTACACATAGGGAGTCGTGTTCAGCAAGGGCTTCCCTCACAGGCAGCCACTGAAAGGATTCTGCACATTTTGCAGGAGGCTGGAGAACACCACCTGTGTTGCATTTATTTGAGATGTAGGAATAAAGTATTTTTACTGGTGAATTCAAATACTGGAACAGCCCAGCTACAATTTGTACAGCATTCAAAAGTTAAATACTATTGGAAAATTGGGGAAAAATTGACTGCTTGAAGGATAAATGCAGACTGAAGTTCTCCTTGCAGTTTTCAGAGATGGAGAACCTGAGACCAATACTTGCTGTATGAATAAGCAAAATGAATCAGGCATAATCAAAATGCATTTTATGTCTTCCTAGAACAATTGCTTTTTTATGCTGTGTGTTCTTTTACAATTATACACACAAATATAAAAAAAGAAATATTTTTGCTTTACAATACTGTTACTACTCAGCTACACTGAGAATTCCCCAAAGAACTGGTTTTCAGTCTTCAAGGGCTTTGTCAGGTTGTTCTGTTAGCTGGGGAAAAGAAGGAGAAAAAGTAAAGTGGATGTGATGGGACATCTCAGAACATTAATGCACACAGTGCTGCTTGATGGGCTGAGCGTGAATTCCTGAATACAATCCCTTTCTGGGTCACTGGGATTTGGGTCAGCTCAGGGGAGCAGGCTGCAGACCAATGGGGCAGGACATGCCAACCTCCTTAGCTGTTTTCCAGCCCTTTATCCATCCTGTGCCATCATCCAGAGACGTAAGTGTATGAGATACACTGCTGCCAAGGGAGGGAGTGAAAATAGTGCCATTAAATCAGCCTGACCTTTGTGTCTGGCCTCTCTACAACCTTTGTCTTCTTCACTTTATCTGTAAATTAAGCAACAAGATCAAGCTGACTGAAATTAGGTTTGAACCCCTGTAAAAATCATGTGCTGCAGGAAGTAGGGCAATGTAAGTAGCCTGTATTATTATTTTTTTTTTAAATGCTATTAGTTCCGTATCTGCAGATCTGGCCTCAATTTTATCAGTTCTGCTCTGCAGACAGCAGGAAATGGTTTGTCTCTGAAAACATAACCTGAGGGAAACCTGGAAATTCCTTTAAAAATTGGAAACCTGAGTCGAATTGTAGCTCATGTGTCCTAAATTTATGCTACTAGGTAAGACAAAAAATGGAAGAGCAGGTTGCTCAGAAATCATCTGAACTGGAACAGTATTTACAAAGAGTACGTGAACTGGAAGAAATGTATAAACAGCTACAGGAAGCATTGGAGGATGAGAAACAGGCACGTCAAGATGAAGAGACTGTGAGGAAACTTCAGGCCAGGTATGGCTTTGACCAGGTAGAAAAGTCTTTCAGTTCCCCACCCCTCCCCTGCCAATAGTGAGTACCTGTGCCATGCTACTAATGACTGTTTGCCCCTTGGGTATGCTGCTGGAACGGGGGACTACCTTCAAGTCCAAACACAGGACAGGTTTTATTTTTCCTTAAGATATGAAGGCTGAAGCTGCTATTTATGATTTTTAGAATATGTCTGATTAGCCTTTAGCAGAGGGCAAACTCAGCAATTTTGGAAAAGCAGGTGCAGCTATTTTTCCATCAGGTGTTGTGCATATCAGCCCGTGAAAAGCTGAGATCTCTCTGTACAGGCTTTTCAGTTGTTTATTTTACAGAGCAGTAACTGTAAATACGACTTTCTGCTGTGTTTTATCACAGGTTCAAACTGTAATGATAAAGGGTTAAGTTTCCTCTTCCTCACAGGGGCTTTGTGGAGTGTGGTTTTTTTCTTCACATATTCAGTCCTCCTAAGACAATGAAGATAACTTATGCATGCTTGTTTCTTCTGGGGCTCTGTGCTGTGTATTTGCATTATTGACTACATTTTCTGAATAGCCCTTTGTAGCAGCCAGACTGCTTGCACTGCTGGCATGACACTGAAGGCAAGCCAACAAACAATAACTTTTTCCCTGCTTCCCAAGTTTTTTTTTTTTAAACAATATTCTCTTTCCCTTAAAAAAAGAAAAAGAGGAAAAAATTAATTTTGCTTCCCTACGCAGATACAACTTATGTTTAAGTGCAGTTAACATCACAATCCCCATTGCAGATTGCTGGAAGAGGAGACAGCAAAGAGAGCTGAACTGGAAAAATGGCATTTGCAGCAGCAACAGACCATTCAGATGACAGAAGCAGAGAAGCAAGAGCTGGAAAACCAGAGAATGATGAAGGAACAGGCTCTTCAAGTGGCTATGCAGCAACTGAAACAACTTGAATTGGAAAGGAAGGAGGCCCTTGAGCAATATGAGGTGAGCTGCTCTGGTCATCAACCTCTCATCCTTATCTGTAGATTGACTGAATTTGAAGTTCTTCAATATTATGTTTCTTTAAGGGTTAGTATGGCACAAAAGTTAAAATAAGAGGTAGGATGGTTGGGTTGTTTCTGTTTTTTTCTAGTTTTTACTCGGTTTCTAGACCAGTAGATAGATTTGAAGAAGAGGATCTGTTTCAGACACACCTTTGAACCTCTTTTATTTATTTTTGTCCTAATTTGCGTGCAGGCCAGCTCAGTCATATCCTGAAATACTCTGTACATTTGTCTTCTGCTGCAGACTCCCTTCATGTGCAGTCCCACTGCTGCCATAACTGGGTGCATTTTGCTTCTGAGTTAGTAATTCTTGCAATGCTTTGATGATGTCATGGCATGGTATTGTCTTCTACAGATGAAAAGTCAATGTGTTACTGTTGGCACCTACTCCTCAAAAATGTATTTAAGTACTGAATGGATGTCAAGGATAGGTAGGAATTAGCTCAGATTCTCAAATGTGCAGCAGTGCCTCCTGTCCCAGATGCCAGGCCTACTCTCTGCTCCACCAAGTGTTTTTGGGGAAGGTCAGTAAGTGTTCATGGAAGAAATTAGAGCCAGAGTCCAGCAAGTACAGAGGCTGAAGTGCTGTACACTTTCCAGGGCTAGAGAGGTGTTGATCCTGCATTTATTTAGGTCAGGAAAGAAAGCCTGGCTGCGTTTGTATTTAACAGGGAAGGGTGTTTATGGGCTGAGCTCTGAAGGACAAGCCAGGGAGCTGTCTTGCCTGGCACAGAACACAAATGCTGCACTCACTGCAAGCAAGGGCCCAGCTGGGGTAGTTGTGGCCACTTTACAACTTCCCAGGGTGGTGTTACATCTCACACCATCACAGGATTGCTTCTGGCTAGTACTTGGCTTTTTTTTTAGGTGACATCTCAGGCTTTTTGTGTGTGAAACATCGTTTACTACTCCAAAGGAATGGCTGAATACAATAGACATATAAAACCACAAAAAATTCCACAAAACAATTATTTTAGAAATAATTAAACATTCTAGCCTTCTATTTGGAATTGCCCAAAAGACCAGTCTAGGCTTAAGAATGAAGACTGTCTTCATTACACAGCTACAGAATCTTGTAAAACCTTGTTATTTTGGGATTCTGGTTTGACACCTTTTTTTTGGGGGGGGGTTGTGGTGGTGAATAATTATTTAGGATGGTTCCACACTAAACAGAGGGCTGGGCGAATTAGCATGGTTCTGGCTTTCGGTTTGAAAGGTGTTTTATCTGTTTATATGAACAGACTAAGTTGTTGTTCTTTTCAAGCGGGCTGTGTCTTTTTCAGGAGGTTAAGAAGAAGTTAGAAACGGCAGCTAATAACACCAAGAGTTGGAAAGATAAAGTAGCTCATCATGAGGGATTGATTCGATTAATAGAGCCAGGTGAGTTATCAACAGAAGAGTTACAAAAATATGTGTTCATTCTGTCTCATGTACTTACATTATCTGGTGATTTATTGAAGTCTGCCTTTTCCTGTGCCTTACTGGTTTCACAGCAGCCTATAAGTATCACCCTTTGTGACAACTGCTGATGGTAACTTTCAAGCCTTTACCTCTACAGGTCCTACTACATTGGTTCTTTCATCATTATTGTTTGTTTCTTTTATGTTTAAAACAAAGCAAGGATCAGCCTGAACATTGCACTGTTAGTGTGTGACATCCCTGTCAGAATTGCCTTACTCAAGTATTGCTCTCTGTCTTCCAGGCTCCAAGAATCCTCACTTCATCACAAACTGGGGCCCAGCCGCCTTCACTGAAGCTGAACTGGAGGAAAGACAAAGGAGCTGGAAAGGGAAAAAAGCCACTTCCGAGTGACAGTGGCAGCTGATGTGTGGCCCAGAACAGGAGCCCACCTCCCCTCATTCTGCTTTGCACAGAGCAGCCTCTCGCTTACAAAATTTAGTTTGCTCAGCAGGTTGGGCCTTTCTGCTCATGAAATGCTGTTTACCACGCTGGAGTGTCTGCTCAGAGCTCAGCCATTACAGTGTGTGGTGTCTGACAGGATGTGCTGTTTTCCGTCACGTTTCCAAGACTTTGCAACTGAAGATTTGTACTGAAATGTAGGTTGTGACAGAGTTGTTCCTATGCTAGCCTGTAACGATCTGACAGCAGCTAACCAGTCAGGCAGCAGCACTTTCATTCCAGAAAGTGAGGGAAGCAGTTGTTCCACTGGTTCAGTTAGTATAATTTCAACCCAGGATAAATCAGTCCTGGAGGTTGTGTCCAACTCTGAGATGGAGCATTACCTTTCCTTCCACTGAGCCTCCTTTCCCTTTTGCTCTGTCCCTCTGTTGCTCTCTGCACGGTGCTTAGTGCTCAGACACATTCCCTTGGCAAGGGGGGGCTGGCATCACTGGGTACCTGCTGCTTGCTTGGATTTGGTGTCCTGTTTCCTTCTCTTTGCAGGAATCCAAACAAAAGAACTGAGATAACCGTGTAGAAAATGCTGCTGTAAGACATTCGGAAAAAGTAGTAGTGCAAGACTGGTTTTGTACTGTCTGAAACTTGAGAAGTGCTAAATAAAGCCTTGAGAGTTGTCTTCACAGTTCAAAAGATGCAGTTTTGGCTTACAGGTTTCTGAAGCAGATGAGTGGAAGGTGGTAGCACACACAGGACAAATATACTCTGTGTCAAGGCTGTGTTTGTGCAAGAAATCTGATTATAACATCCTACCATTTTTAGGTGTAGCACTTCTGCCTTACTTTTAATTGGAGGCCAGATTAAAAAAAAAAGTACGAAGAAAACTTTTTTCTTTTTAATAAAAATGATAAATGTGTAGTGATACTGCTTTAGAAAAACCCAAGTAATTCCTGTCAATAAAATAACTTCAGTCTTTCTAGTCCCAACGTTTCCCAAAGAGCTTGCTCTGCCTCACAGTTCTTTCCTGGGACACTCCCACACCAGGCATTGCTCAGTAAAGCAGGATTCCTGCCAACTTGTACAGACATTTTGAAACCCCCCTCCTCGAGGAGCAGGTGCCCACTGGTGTGGCTTGTGAGCAGCTTTGACTGTCCCCCAGCCATCCATCCCTCACCTGCTTGTTAGTTCAGCTACATGTTAAATTATTTGTAGTAAATAGAGAGTAAAATTTTCAGGAGGATTAGCAGTGCCTTAGTGTGCAGCACTGTGATACTTGGGTCTTGGAAGAGCAGAAGCTGTACAGAAGTGGTGTCCAGATTTGGAAGTCAATAGCATTTTATTTGTCTATTAACTAAGACTCACTCAAATACTGAATCTTCTCAGACATTTATTCTCTGGTTATATTTTTATACTAATTGAAATCTTTAATGTTTCAGTAAAGGGAGTGCTGATTAGAATGGCAGGAAAATCTAGGATCTTCCTATTTATACTCACTGTACAGGAAAACCATAGTTCCTTAAGCTTGATAACAAGGCCTTTTTTAAATTGATCACGTTTACAGAAGCAATGTGAAGAAAAATCCAACCACCTGTAATAGAATTACTAATGTACACAAGGTTAAACTTTGCTAAAGGAGCTGGAACAGTATTTATAACTACCAGACATTTTATGTGGAGAGCAGAAGGGATATTGGGGCTAAACTTGTTTAATTTTTCTAACAGTCTTTATTTTGGACAACAGTTTTTTAAGAACACCAAATGATGCATGTTTTCATATTTTTTACTGTTCTTTAGATTTGGCTGTTTAATAAAGTAATATAAAGTCATTTACATTTCGGAATTAATGGATCTCTTTTTGTCTGGATTTATTTTGGGCTGTTGGAGTTCAAAATCCAGTAACTGCTGTGTGGAAGAAGTTTAATGGTTGGATCAGTGGTCACATGGTAACACACACAGACTTTGTTTTAGCAGCGGTCCTGCTCTTAAATGTTCGTATTCAGTACACCTTGATGCAGTCTGGGGCAAGGGCAGGGCAGCTCTTGGAACAGCCACACAGCCCCCCCTCACAACGTGTCAGCCCTGCCTGTCTGTGTCTGTCTGTCTGGGGTCAGCTCTTACTCACTGGCAGAAGAGGAAATGAGACAAGGTTCCTTTTAGCTCTGTCGTCCCGCTTGCTCTGACAAATTAAGAAAGCTTTGTTTAAAGCTTTGCTCAGTAAAGCTGGGGGCAGTGGTTGGTTTAAAAATTAAACTACTTGCATGCTGAGCAAAAATACCACTTGAGAATGAGCCCCTTGGAGCGACACTGAGCAGCATCCAAAGGGAGCACAGAGCTGTGAGTCACCACCGATCATGGATCAGGGAGCATGGAAAGCTGCATCCTGGTGTGCCATCATTTCCAGTGGGGCCAAGGGTTACAGCTCTCCTATTCCCACGAACCAACGAGCCCCCTCAGGGTGAGGATCTAAACTGTGGGGTTAGGGATGTCTCTGGTCTCCCCAAGAAGCCCTAGCTACACCCTGGGCTTACATAGAGGTGGGGGGAAAGCTGTGGCTGCTGTTCCTGAACCTTTGGGAGATGCACTGGAGGGCTCAGCCCACTTATTTTATCTGCCAGATTCAGGTTTAATTTACCTGCTGCTGCTGTAACAGCCCTGCAAAACACTACCCCAGTGCCGTGCTGTTCCTTCTAGGAAGAGGATGGGGTTTGGTTTGGGGTTGGTTTTTTTGTTTTTTTTCCCTGTGATCATTTTATGGACCTGATTTATGAGCCATGCACACTGGATCACACATTCCCAAACTGTAACAGGCTGGCTTCCAGCAGCTCATGTTATTCCTGTTCCACTGTCCTTCATGAACAGTCACAAAAGCAAAGCCTCTGTGGGGGAAAGGAACAGTGTCTTAGGATAGAAAGTGTATCCTAGGGGTTGGGGGGGACCCCAACCCCAAAAGAAGCACCTGTTTGTGCCTGTTAATGGCAGGGGGTTAAGCAGGTGATCATTAAGGCCCCTTCCAACTCAAGGCATCCTGTGATCCTATGGCTCAGTCACGCAGAACACCTGGAACAGGAGCTGCCCCATCCATCTCAGTAGAAGTGAACGGAAAATAACTGCTCTGATTTTTATCTCAAATATGTGAAGCAGTTACGCAAACAATTTTTGAACGAACCGGTGCAGGGCCAGGAAAGGGCCACAAGGCCTTTCAGCTGCTTCGGGGAGAGAGGTCATTATTTGTTAGCCGAAGGAAGGGCTGCAGAAGGGCGGCAGGTGTGCCGTACACTTGTCCTCTCACAGAACGACGAACTCCTTCCACACTTCACAAGATTTTTAGGGGCTTTCCCAGTCTGCCGGTACCATACTGGTTACTCGATAATTGTGGCTCTCCCTGCTTTTTTGTTTTTGTTTTTAATAAATCTTTTCAGGTCACTGTGGCAGCCCCTG
>NW_008236766.1:1538164-1540992 GCF_000691975.1 Corvus brachyrhynchos
TTCCCTCCCAGCAGCGGGTGCCAGGGAAAGGGGCTGTGCGGCTGCAGCACCATCACCACCTCCCTGCCGTGGCCACCGCAGCTCTGTCCCTGCTCCATGAGCCCGTTCGGTTCCTCTGCTAGCTCAGTATGCCCACAGGCATCCCGTCAGACTAGGAAAAAATGATTTTCTTGTTACCACTGGCCTCGGCGCTAATTCAGACGTATTTTCCAAAGAAACCCCGCCGCACTGCAGGAGGACAACGTGTACGGTGGATACAGCATCCCGCAATCTCCGCAGGGGCAGCTCGGGCTGCCATGAGGCTTTCCTTAGGGTGCTAAGGCAGAGCAAAGAAAAATCTGTGAGGAAGGCTGCTTCCCTGCAAACAGCGTTTCCCCAGGTGCCTGCGTACATGCCCCGGGGCTGCAGGAACGAAGGACGTGCTCAGCATCACGTACTCCTCTTTTGGGAGCAGGGCTCGCGCTCATCCCTTCAAGCCACAAACAGGGTGGGCGTGTGTGAGGAGAGGGTATCAGCCCGTGGTGTAGTGCTAATGCGGCCGTGAGGGCCAAAATAAAATGCAAATGGAAACTTTGTGACGCTTCGTGAATTTAGAGACTATTGTGGCTTCCACACACTTACTGTGAACTCCAACTACTCGGAAATGCCAGGAAGCAAAAGTGAAGAAAAGCACCGTTTTATGGACTTGCTTCCTGAGTATGTCGGAAGTACCCATCCTTCAAAAAAAAGGAAGGTGCAGTGGTTGTTTTAACACATAAGATGAAACAGTATTTGGCAAATGTAGCTGCATCTCACCTCCAGAAGAAATTAAACTTGGAACAGGATGATGCAAAACAGTTAAATTAGAAACATCCTGAAAAGCCTTGAGAGGGAGATTTAATGAGGCAGTTTTTAACACCCTAGAAAAACCAATTGACAAGAGCCCTTCTTCTGCCTTTTTTCTTATATTTTAGCCTAATTGACAGAGGAAATGTAAAAGGATATGAGCAGCAGGGTCAGAGGAAAGCCCATGTCAGACTGGGCAGAATGTTGATAAAAAGAAAAAAAGAAAACATGATCTCCAGCACAATTGCACTCACTTTCCCCCATCAAACATTACTTTAAATTCCTTAATGAATAAAACCACCGAAAAAATAACCCCTTCTGCCCTACTCAGCCTGGTCATAGCTCACATCACTCTTCTGCCTGCCAAAGGATCTTGATCTAGCATCAGCTTTACACATTGTTATTAATATCATTGCTAATTAATAGAGCTTCTTGCCATGGCTGCAGCACACAAAAGGCTTTAACAGGATCTGGGCCTAACGATGTCTTCATGCAAACACTCAGCTGCTGTTATTCTTGTTGTTATATTTTTTCTGAGCACACATTGATATCTCAGATGGGATTAAAAGCTCAGGCATAGTCATGAGACAGTTTCAAAAGCAGCCTGGACTTGGTGTTGACACAAATTATCTGTTTCAATGCCTACCTGAGCATAGAGATTTCTCTTCCCACTCTGAAGAGGCTTGTGCAGCTCAGCCCTGACTCGAAGTGCAAGTGCTGGGGTTCTGGTTCCTCAGTCCTGACTAAAAAAGAAAAGAAACTCAACAAACCACACTTTAAAAACTTTTTTATGGTCAGACTTTTCTTAGCCATTTTCAGAAAGTCCCTCTCACACTGGGACTGAAGTTTTGCATTTGTAGCAGTGCAAGGTTGTGTTCTCTGAACCATTTCCTTTGCCAGTGATGCTTTGGGCCATTTTACTCTCTCCGAGCCATAGAGTCAACCACCACATCTCTCTGTGAGGGAGGACCATGCCCCTTTTTCACCCAGGCTTTCCTCCCAGCCAGAAGGATTGTGTGGCCATGGGCTGCTTTTTCCCAGACAGGAGGTGGGAAATGACAGGAGCAGGGTACAGCCTGCTCACACCTGGGCCCCATCAAAAGCTGAGTGGTGTGGCACTGCTCCCTGTGGGGATGGAGGTGCCACCTTCTGTGTTTGCTGGTTTGCTTTAGCATGGCCACTGCCTGCCTGTGAGGGTTGCACTATGTCCAAGGGGGTCTCTGCTGGCTGATGGAGCTTCCTGGGGAGATGGCTGGCCCAAAACAACCAACACCTCAAGCCTGGTCTCACAGAATAGCTGCACGTGGTCCCTCCGGCAAAGAAAGCCACCTGCCCGTGCTCCAGCACACTCTCCTCACTGTCACCATGACAGATGGCAAGAGTCAAGCCTACAGCTGCTCTCACTGCACCTCCAGCCAGCAAATCCTTCCCACCAGCAGGAGAAAATCCAGAGCCTATATTCCTTGAAATCATGCTTCAAGGAACAGCACAGGCATGGGGTGTGGTAGGAGAACCAGCCTGTCAGAGGGAAAGGGGACAAGAAAACACTGCCAGGCGCTGAACACCCGTGCTGGGCCAGGCTGCTGTGAGCGCAGAGCAGGGAGCAGTCCTGCACAGCTTCGAAGGCAGCTCTGTCTCTGCCTCCGCCCTCGCCCTGTTCTGACCAGTCCCTGCCCCTGGCGTCCCTGGGGCTGCCAGCAAATCTGAGGTGCTCTGTGCTGCAGGCTGGCACAGATCTTGCGGCAGAAAGCTCCCGATGAGCGCTGAGCCCGGGGCAGCCTGTGCCGGGTCCAGGGGAGCGTCTGCTGAGCCCACACCACCTCCAGGAGAGCAGAGCTGCACAACCACGCTCTGTTCTTCCAGTTTTCCATTCTTTTCTCATTTTCATCTCGCCCCTCCTGATGAGCCCCAAGTCCCTACGTGCCGAAGCAGGATGAGAAGACTGACACGATTTTTCCAAAGCCCCCGGCGAGTCGTGGGACCCGCAGCCCAGGGCTCCGCCA
>NW_008236766.1:1541181-1548773 GCF_000691975.1 Corvus brachyrhynchos
CCTCCTAGTGAATCACATCGTCGGCTCCCGCCCGGGGAGGCAGGGCCGGGGATGCGGCACCGCGCGGGGGTTTCGCGGCTGAGCCGGTCCCACGCTCGGAGCCGCGTCACTCGTGTACGTGCAGCACCACACTGCTGCTGCTGCGGGACGAACCCACACCCAGCAGCGGCCAAAACCTCTGCCCGGGGCTGCCTGACCTCCAAAGGAAGGAGGGAGAGGACTGGGAAGAGGATGACCAAGGCTGCCAGCACAGCTCGGGGGCTTCACCCAAGGCTGTGCAGCCGCGGTGCCCTCTCTCCCTCCTGTGGGCACGTTGTCACCCTGAGCTGCTCAAGTGACTGAAACCAGGGTCTGCACCCGCCGCTGCCAAGGCCTGACACGCCAATTAGAGAGTCATTACTCTGTTGGGTAACATTTTCCCTCAATGACTTAGGAACTTTAACCCAATTTTGAAATGTAGGGGAGGCTAAACTAGATTACCTTAGCTCAACTGCTCATGCCATAAGCCCTTGAGAAGTGGGACTGGAGAGTTTTTCCTCCAGAAACCTTTTGTTGGCTCACAAAATCCTCGTTTTTTTCTTAGCTCAGACACCAAGAGGGGGAGTTTTCAACTTCCAAAAATAAATCAAAGACACCACGATGCCTGTAGGGTATTTGTTTCTCCATTGGAACGTGAACCTGGTGGTTTAGTTTAAGGGAGGCTAAGCTAACTCTCACATTTTCTGCATTCCTCTTTTTCCTGATAGATCAAGATCGACAGGTTTGAACTGTTGTTTTAATGAAAACCTACTACTCCTGAGAGGGTTTCCTGTTTTAGAAAGATGATATTTCAGAGCTACAAAATTCCAAACAATTTGACTTGCTATCACCTTCGTCAGGTCCCTTAACCTCCTTATGCCTCAGCTGGGCATTGATGAAAGGTGGGTGATTTTTATCCACTAATAAAGAGACATCTACAAAATCATAATCCGTCCCTAAAAAGAGGGCTCTTTAAGTGATACCCTAAAGCTGTGTCCACAAGGTGCAAATCAGAGATTGTTGAGTGAGGTCTTGGAAAGAGCCACTTGTACCAGGGCACGACCAGAGCCCCTGGCACCAGCCCCTGCCAGCCCCTTGTAGAGTCACCTCCAGCTCCTCCACCTTTATTCCTGATCCCTGGCCGCCAGAAAACCTCATCTGCGCTTTTGGGTAACAACCACAAGTTGAAGCAGCCTTTAGCCTCTAATTAACTGGAGTTAAATCACCACATAGCTACCCCCAAAGTTTCATGGAAATTAGGCCAACACTCCAGCCAAGTCCTCTTTTTTCATCTCTCATCTCTCATTCAAGCTGCTGGTAGGTTTCCCCCTCCCCTGTGCATGTGGAACCCTGAAAACACTCTGGGGTAAATCTAAATATGACCAACCTCAACAGTGCATCTCTGGAGAGTTTTCAGAGCTTAAGCTCTGCAACTCAGAGTAAGTTTGGGGGTAGGTGCAAATCCCTTGTTGAAGGTTCAGGTATTTGTTTTAAAGTTACAAGTACAAGAGGACTCCCTGAATAAATTTCTGGTCCAGGAAACTGAGCTTCAGCTCCCAGTTTTGTTAATTCTGCAATCCAAAATGTTTTCTTTGCTGTTTTTTTCCCCTGACTTTTAAAGGCAATTAGGATTTTCCAACTGTTCTAACAATTTAGATGCTCTAATACGTAAAAACACTTTCTTGTGTTACAAAAGTTTCTCCAAATTGTAAAACGCGTTACAAAGGGGAGGGAGCCAGCCCCATGTACACTGTCTGGACTGCTCTTCTGGCAGAAAATGACAGCTGGCAGTGTGCAAGGCATGGAAAAATAACTTATCACCCAGATCCTTCAAACAGTCAAAACCGCCTTAGCTGGGCAAACCGGCACTGATTTCTCAGAACTAATCCCTGGAGGTACAGGTCTGCTGACGTCAAGCCTGCTGTGGTTATTGCAGGGCTCATAGCCCTTCTAACATTCTATCTGCAAGCCCCAGTCCAGCCCACTGCACAGAGAAGCTCTTCAGAAGTTTCTGATAGGGGTGGCTGGGACTGTCGAGGGCCCTTGACGCCTCCCCACTCACCTGCTCCAACTGTGCAGCCGAGGGTTTTAGGGATCTCTGAAGCTCACACTTCAAGAAGCCAGCTGTTGTCCTGCTTGACGCAGAAATCCTCCTGGAACTTTGCTGCTTCCTGTCCGAGCTCCTCTTTTAAAGCCACATTTTCTGCCTGCAATCCGAAAGAAGCCTATAATAAAGGAGAAGACAGCAAAGCTCAGGAAAGCACTTATCTGACATGTAAAAGCTCACAGGTGCAACAGGAAGGGATGCACATGCCCATCAGGAAAATGGGAAAGGCATTAATGATTTTCAGAGCTAGATTCTCACTTGTTATTTCTCTCTGGCTATTATTTTTGAAAGACTTGAGGATTCCTTTTATCAGGGAATGTTTCTGGAAAAGTTCTTGCAGAAAGAGCTTCTTTTTTTTTTAAATCCCTTTGCATTTCAGGTAGATGAAGCACTTCATAAGTACTGCTCAAGCGCAGGAGTAACTGGGATTTTGGGGGATGCTGAGACTTATCAGCTTGCTGGAGCTGCTGGAGCAGAGCCAACAGCTGTGATGAACCAGCCCTGTGCTGGTGGTGGGATGGTACATCCCTGCCCCACAGACCTGCCGGTGAGCTGCTTCCTTCTGAATGCAGAGCTGCACGTGGCCACATTTTCTGCTTCCCCCGTTCTGCAGCGCAGACATCCCCCGGGGTCCCAGAACTGCAGGATGAAAAAGTCATCCTTCCTTCTGGCCTGGATCCTGGACAGACATGTGCACATGCTTAGTGCTGAGCATGTGAGTAGCAACACTGATCTCCATGGAGCAATCCGCACGCTTGAGCCTCTGCACATTTGGGAGCAGGGGAGAGGAGGACACTGGGTTCTCTGGTTGCCTGTTTTACATACCACTCCTGGAGATCCCACCCAAAAGAGAGCTGCGCAGCAGGATGGCGCTGAGCTACACAGCTATTTTTATTTCCATCTCTTGTGGCCTTGCTGAGCCCTGCTATGAATTATCTGGGATATCACACCCCAGACGAGTCCAAACAACAGGTCTTGCTGCAGACTGTCTGTGTTTAGAGGGATGATCTAGTTACTGCTTTCCCCCCACCCCGTCTTCTTCCTTATTCCCATTAGTGACACGCTGGCTGCAGAGAAAAGTTATTCATGCTCCAGAAATGTAATATTTACTCAAAACAATTTTTATTTGGCTTGGCTTCTTCCCAGTGCCATAAAGTGATAGCCAGCCCCAAGTGCTTACATAGACAACATGTGCATCTGAGTCATATTTATGATCCCCGTTATAAAAAGCACACAACCTTGTTTTTTGGTGCAATAGGATGGGACTGAAGGCATCAGCACATCTTGAGCATAGCCTGTCTCTGGAATCTGCAGAAATTTGCCATGCTCCAAATTTAGAACTTGTGGGTGGAAGCTCGGTCAGGAGCCAACTTTTTATACCATTACATCACAGGAATTGAGGGCTTCGTGCCAAGGATCCAAGGAAATTAATAAAGAGCAGAGGCTGTCCAGCTGTTTGAATTTAAAGTCATGGCAGAGAGGTAATTATTAATAAATATGGCTTTATTCGGAACATCGTAATCTCGTTGCTTAAATTGAACATATCCCCTCTCTTTACTGCAGTTTACTATTCTGTTAGAACTTGCAAAGACAATAGGAAGGGATTAACATCTGTAAGAGAGAGGCCCAGGGAAGCTGGGATCCTTCTCGACAGAGGCCACGCTCCAGTGATGGCTCTCCAGCTGAGCACCGCTCCGCCGCTGCCAAGGGCATCGCGGCTCCCCCGGCTGCGGGAGGGGGCTGGAACGTGGCGTGCATTCTTCCAGCTAAAACACACAAGGTCTCCAATGGACGGGGATCAAAGCCATAGACAGCTAATTTGAAGAGAAATTCAATTTGTTTGACCTCCCTGTGCTGGGGCAGCCAGTGCAAGCTCAAATGTCACAGCCTCCAGGGAGCTGATGGTAAAGCACGGGGCCACGTACCAAGAGGCACAGGGTGACCTGAGCGACCTCCCATCCTGTTTAGGATGCACCGTGTGTGCCCATAGCCCTGGCAGGGCTTGGTCCTGGGTGCAGAGTGTGGCTGGGCTTGGGGAAGGGCCGTGCTGGTGCTGGGAGGGGGCCACTGCCCCGTGCCCCCACAGACTGTGGAGCCCGGGTCTGCCACATGCCGCTTTCGGCACCTCAAACGCACAGCGCACACGACAGGCACCTTACAAGCCCCAGCCCACAGCCCCAGCAGGACAGGCTCTGCAGGAAAACACCTGGCTCTGCACACAGAAAGGGGTCAGGGGTCCCAGGGCTTGGTCTGCAAGCCAAGGGCTGAGCACAGGCTTGTCATGAAATACACAGCCAGGAGAATACAGCAGTGTCTTTGGGAAAGGGGCTCCCCTGATGCTTAAACCACAGAAATGTTGGTATGCAGCTTCAGAGATTTACAGCTTATACTCTCCTCAAGGGTATGCAAAAGCCATGAGTAATTAAAAATATGGCTCTGGGTTCTCTAGGAAGTTCCCTATTTCCATTTTACAGATAAACAAGCTGAGGTGAAATCAACTGAAAGCTGCTTCAGTGGAACGATACTGCCAGCAAGCCAAACGTTAGAGTTCCCCGGGAGATGTTCCTGCACCCACAGACACCTCGTCGTGCTTGCACATGTATTTCTTGCAGCAGCACATACCAAACAGGTTTATGCATCCATCCCTCACCAGGAGCCAGTACAGCAAAGACTGGGACTTGCAGCTTCCAACAGCCCCAGCTTTTGTCTAATCACACACACACACAAAATATTAAAAAGTATGGTTTAAAAACCATAACCAGCAGGTTAAAAAAAAGTAAAAAATAACCACTTCAACGATGTGATCACAGGGTGACAATTTCCACAAAGGAAAGAAGACAGTCACTGATAGGGATAAAAAGCAGAAATCAAGTCAATTAAATTCAGTGATCTTAGAATCACAGAATAGTTTAGGTTGCAGAAACCTCTAAGTCATTCCTCACTTCTTAAATGTGGTGTTTCCACCAGCAACACAGGCATGGGCACGCAGGGGGTGTTACAAGAAGTCAGGCTGCTCTAGATTCAACAGGCTCTATTACTGGATAAACCTCTTGTTTTTTACCTAGAAAAATAATGATGCCAACCATTCATTCCTGCCAGAGAACCTCGGAGAGATCCTGGCCCTGCTCAAGTACAATGCTATGCATTTTTTGTCTCAGCATGTAGCTGCTCATGCTGGACTGTGTATTTTATGTTTCTGTGAACAGCTGTGAACATCTAAAGATTAAAAACCTCAGGTTTATTAAACATCCCACTTATGGTCAAGAGAAGCCCTCTGTGACGCATGACTCACAGAGGGAAGCTGGGACACTGCAGTGGGTGAGGAGAGCCTTTGGCTGCTGCTTCCCTGCAGGGTGGGAGACCTTTCTGGGTTCTTTCTGGTAATCTGGACTGGCTCCTGGAGCTGGCTTGTGCATGCTGGGAGCATTTTACATGGCTCTGAAGCTCCACCTCAAAACAGAATGGCATGAAGAGACTTTGAGGAGGGACAATACAGGGTTTTCCTCAATGGCTAAAAATACCTGTAATACAGGACTGAAAAGGACAAATGGACTTCAGTGATTGGATAACTTGAGGAAAAATTAAAACAAAAAATTGTTATTGGGGCAAAAAACTCCCCAAAAAGTATCACCAGATATTTGCCAGAGCAAAAAGGCAAAGGAGTCTTTATTTTCTACATGAGTGCCCCATGGTGGGTTTAGTTTGAGGAGTGAAGTAGCCATTTTACCTGCAGTATTATGCTGTTTGGTACCCCAAAGCTTGTTGGTGTGTGTGGTCCTCTTGCATGAGAGAGTCTGCAAAGGCAATGCCACTGCTCTTTCCACATGAGGATAAAGGTGGAAGAAAAATGTCAGCAAAATGAGCAGCCTTAGGGGTATCATCATGCACCCGAGAAGCTGGGAATGCCTACCTGTCAGGATGCTCATTGTCCTCAGCCCTTCCTTTCAGGTTCTGCAGGACAGTAATCCCACTTCCTGGAGTGCTGCATTAGACAAGTAATTGTAGTTAGCAAGTGATTCTATGGAAGTAGCTGAAACACTTCAAGCTATAGCCCAACAAATTTCTAACCCATGGCTAATCTCCAACTCTCTTCCCACCAAAGTCAGAAGAAATCCCTCCTGCCCCATCTACAGTTCTTAGAAATGCAGCCAGCATTTAAAATTTTGGAGATCGTGCCCATTCTTATAACTGGGCAAGAGTCAGATTTCCATAATGCTACTCCTGCTGCAGAGACACTTCCTTCCCAGAAGTTCCCTTGTCTCCAGCAGACCATCCCTTATTTCACTACTAGTTCTAGATGCAGCCAAGCATCATCCTATTTAAAAGCCCTCTTCCAACAGCGGTAGCAATAAACACATTTGGCCAGCTAATTCACCTTCTGCAGTCACGGAGCTGGACTAACAACCTGCCATATCTTCTGGCACTGTAGCTTGTAAAACCAACTCCAACTGGTAGCACAGAAGCATAGAAAACATGGAGAAGGGCTTTATGAGACGGTGGGTTTGTGGCTTCTTATTTTGACTTGTTTCCATGAGATTCTTAAAAGTCTCAAGCTGGAATGAAGGGACCTTGGTTGCGCCTTATTTTCCAGCAGTTTCTTTCAAAGATGAGTCATTTGGAAAGCACGGAAAGTATCACAGTAATTGCTTTGATGTCTTTAATAGAAATTTGGGATGGATTTGAAAGCAATGAGGGAAGTGCTGTTATTTCCTTTTGGAATGGCAGCCTGACATGACTGGTGCTGTTATACAACACAGCGACCAAACAGCAGTGCACACGCGAGCCTGGCAGCGGCCGAGGAGCTTGTCCTCCTAATCAAGTTTAGATCTGGATGCTGATGGACTCAGCAAACAAACACTCATGTTTATTATAACAGAATGAACAGAATGTACTACAGAGAATATGACTCACTTTTCCATAGGACGCCTGTCTATTCTCCGGGTTTGGATAAGGAAATGTTGCACCTCTCGCTTACAGTTTGTTTTACAAAGTTTTAATGAGCCTGTCCCAGTGAGCTGTCACCCTGCCACATAAAACCTGATCCATTTGCCTTTGTGAAAATAAGTGTGGCTTTTGACAGGACACCCTGCACTAGGCCCTACTAAATCAGCCAGCCAGACTCACTCACAGGTGGTTTTAGTCTGGAGTGCTTTTTGAAATGAAAATATGCAGCCAGCCTCAGCAGCATGTCGGCTGCTTTCCCTTGGGTGACAGGCTGTCCTGCTGCATCCAAAGAACCCCTCCTCCTCCTTCTCTGCGGGACAGAGCCTGCCTTTTAAAACCATGACTTTCCGTAAGAAAAGAGTTTGTTGAAAGCAGAGTTCGAGGAAGGGGCAATGAAGAAATGATCACATTTTTAATTCAAAACATGTAAAACTCAAAAAAAGCTGCCTATTAACTCACAGGAAATTCTGATTAAAGTAGGTGTCCTTACAGGACCCTCCTGCAAGAAATTCAAATGATGGCA
>NW_008236766.1:1548992-1563872 GCF_000691975.1 Corvus brachyrhynchos
AAGAGATTTTTAAGTAAACAAGTGAGAAGAGCCAGGGAAAACAAGAGAAATAAGCAGGGTCTCAGGTGGCTGACTTGGCAGAGTGGGGCGTGAAGGAAGGAAGAGGCTGTGGGACAACGAACTGCTGGCGTTTACAGTAGTCAAGAAGTCTCCAGAGTTTGTGACTTTAACCACAAGTTACTTAACAATACTGTATGCTCATTCTCCTTCACATCCAGCCCCAGCCATGCCAGTAAATCCCTCTCCTAGTCAAGAGGGGGGATGCAGGTTCAGGGTGGTGGGGTTGGACAAAGCAGGAGGACTGGCAGAAAGGGTGTTTCACTGCCCCCTGAAATAACAGGAGTCATGATGAGAAATGATGAGCTCCTGGCTCAGGTCTCAGTCCCTGGATAGGAGAAGGCTAGTGAGTAACAAGTTTGGGACGCAGAGGCTGCCCTGTGGTGTAGACAGAGCCACTTACAGCTAGAAAGAATTGTTTTTCCGCCTGAAGTCAGTGAAGGCCTTCCAGTGCCAGAAGAGAGTCATGACAGAAGAGAAATGGTGCATTTGTCACTTCCCAGCAATGGGTGCAGGAGAGCAGAGGATCCACTAGTGAAGAGGTGAATTTGAACTGGCACTTCAGAGACCGACTTGTTGCTGTGGCTTTCTACCAGGCATTGAAAATTACTGTGAAAGGTACCCTTGGTCCATGTCTGTGGTGGAGATTAGCCTGGGGAATATTTAATTTCTGAAATGGTTTTCTGACTTGCAGAGTCTTAGCTAAGGTTAAAGACTGCTCAGGTTATATATCTCATCCCTATGGGAATTTGCATGGATCTGCAAATGCATTGTTTTAAAGCTACCAGCTGCAATAATGGAGAAATGAACTGAATGACAGAAAAAACCCCTAAAATAGTTACCATTAACCCCAGGAGGGCTGGGGGTGTGTTGAGCTGTGGTTTTCTGTGCTCGGTAGCGATGTGTCATCATAAAGAGCCTACATTCAATAGCAGAACAATGCTGTGCATGGTGTCACCTTCCCAGGGGTTCACTGTGCAACAGCTTCTCCAAACTTCTCCATTTCCACTGCTGAAGCAGCTCATTAAAAAAAAATCCTCATACAGCTGGGAATTATAAAACTCTACAAGAGCCTGTGACGCCGAGGACCTTTGTTTGGAGGCACACCTCCGTTTCTAGTGCTTTGGAAGCTGGTCTTTTCCAAAAATCTTTCTATAGATACTAAAGCAAGGATGGATCTGGCCACAGTCCATTCACCATGAGTGATTATATCTTAAAGGGATATTCCCTCTCTTTAAAAATTCCAATTCTTCACGTGTTTCTGGTTAAAAAAACCCAGCACAGAAGAACCAACCTTTGTGCCTATGTCATTGTCTTAGCTGTATGAATTTAAACATTCCATTGTAAGCTAAGATTATCTTGCCTCTTGCCCATTGAGACATGTGGGTTTGGCTTTTTAAGACTCCATAACTAGCCTGCTTGAACCCTGTCCAGCAAGTTTTCATCTAAATTGATTAGGACTTGGAACGTATTTTCTTGGACAAATTGTGGTCTAATGAATAGAACACTCCCTCACAGCTGTCCTGCCAGAAAGCCAAGATTTTTTCTGTCTAAAAATCATCCCAAAGTGACCCTTAGATAAAGTTCAGAATCCATTTTCATTTTTTTAATTAAGAAAAGGTTTGCTTACTTCCATTCCATACATTTCAGCGCTAGGCAGCTGACACACGATTCCCACTAAACATTTTATTTTAAAGAATTTGGTTGTGATGTCAGGTCTGCCACAGACAATACATTTCTAAACACACTGTTTACATTAAACACAAAGCAAGAGGATGGTTTTAGCAGGAGGAGAAGCTTCTCTCATCCCGGTACCTGTAGATGGCACATAGAGCAAACTCAAGGTCGGCTCTGCTCTCCACACGATAAATTTAAACATTAATGAAGACAAACAGGGAATATCATTGTAAAGCCTCACCCAAGCACCAGAGATTTCCACAGTGCCCTTCTCCAGGGACAAGGCTCCCCAAGAGACCCCTCCTCATCCCCAGTAAGTGCCTTCATGAGCTCACCTTCAAGTCCAAGAGTGGACTGGCTGGGAATCCCTGCCATTAATTAATGCTGGCCAAAAGAAGACAGCACTTCCCCTGGCCACTCCGGGGTAAAAGCTGTCCCACTTAGGATGAGTGCACCTTTTCTTTTTAGCATTTTGCTCCGTAGTTGTTCTCCCAAATGTCCCAGCTTGAAGCCTCAGTAAATGTTTGTGTTATGATTAGCCCATCTGGAAATTTTATTCTATGACCACTCTCATGGTAGACAAGGAGGATTTCATTCAATCCAGAATACCCAGTGGACATCCATGGTTACATCATATTCCTTATCTCCTAGCAAGAGTATTTCTAGGAACCAGGAGTACAATTTGAGACAAGATCAGATTCTTTCTAGTCTTGCAAAAGATGGTTCTGACCCATGTGGAAATAATGTGTCTTCACCACGTTTTCAGGACTTAACTGACACGTGATGCTCAGAAATTAAATATATGTGCAGGAATTTAAAGGAACTGGTCTCTCAAGAAACACAACTTCCCAAGTTTTTAAAGATTGGTTATATCTCTAACAAGATATAGGAAACTGAGGCAAAGTCATTTCTGCTCAGTCTTGAATGGAATTTGGCTACTTCAGCTACCAACTATGCTCAGAGAAGAAAAGTAAATGATGAGAAATTGCTCTGTTACAAAAGAAATGAGCATCATGGTACTTCTTGTGGAAAATGGGTCATAAAAAGACAGGACACATTGGGCTGCACAAATTTACCTGGAATTCCCCAGAGAAGATGGTAGCTGCTGCAGTTATTCTCCAGTGCCTTTACTGAAGGTTGGTTCAGTCACAACAATGTGATTAGTCAATATGCATCATTAGATAGCAAGATCTTACTTAAGCTTATGCTGCTTTGACAGACAGATGCAGAAAAATATCATGCACCTCACCTAAAGTCCATGTCATCTTTGGCTGTGGGCGAAGAAAACTGGGTACATCTGCAGCCATTAATTTGAGCCCCATTTTTTAAATTTCTGTGTGCTCTTAAACCATTAGAACCTAAATATAATGACAAGGAATGAGCACAACCAAGATTTGCTAACACTTTATCACACTGTATTCTGCAGCCTCTATTGTCTGGAGATGTGGTTATAATGGGCAGATTATACAGCATTAAACCCTCCTGAAAGCATAGACAGAAAATATGATATAATCTTGCTCGGAGCAATTATCTTTAAACACAAGAACAGCTTCAGTGCCCAGTGGAGAGTGGCAAGCGAAGTTATGAGCCCAAGGCAAAACAGTGACCAGCTGCCAAGAAACATCCTCGTTAGCCTTTGTTAGAGTTTGCCTTTTTAAAGTCATTGTGCAGCATAATTAAGTTGGTAACATGCAGATGAGAAAGTGGAAAAAAATGTGAAGACATAGGGAGATGAAATACTAAAGCACTGAAAGATGTCACCTCCTCTGCAAAATGCTTATATTGTGAAATAAAAAGAGAAGAAAGAACGAGTCATTTCAGGATATGTCTGGAATGAGAGATAAGAGAAGAAGATTACAATCTCCTGGTAGTCTCCCACAAAACCTCTTCATTTGCATTCTACATCACAAGGGCTGACTACCAACACAAAGCAAGAGGGCAAGAGGGCAGTAATGGAGAACAGACAAGATGAACTGCAGCCTAAGAAATGGGATTTCAGGACATGGTGGCTCTTTCAAGACCCTGAGAACTTGATCCACATGTTCCCTGAAATGGCAATAAAGAGAGCTGAAGGCTTGATCAAGCCTAAGTCGTCAGAGAATGATTAACTTGGAGATCAAGGATGTACAACGGGCTAAGAAAGCAGAAGAGGGAGCAGACCTTGAGTCAATCCTTGTGATCACCCTCTGGTGGCTCCTGTGTGCTACCAAGTTGATCACAGGCTTTAAGTCTTTTTTGGTTGTGTTCCAGCTTATTAAAGACTCTCAGTTCCTCTCACTGCTTATCTGCTTTGCAGTGTGGGATGTGTGAGTGGTTTTGTGACATTATTTAAAGCTTTTAAGCAGAGACAGACAAAAACCTTTAGATAGAGACAGCAAACTGTTTCTCGAGTTGAAGGGAAGATTTCAGGCCAGATCCCAGCTATCATGTCCAGGTTAAGTTCCCCTTGCACCATTTCCGATTTGGGCTGTCCTGGGGAGAAGCTGGGAATTTCCTGTTCCTGAGGTGACCCACGGGTAGCATAAGGCCAGACGAACCCAGACTTGTGCTGCCTGCTCCCCCCTGAGAAAAAATGGGGGCTCCCCAGCTTCTGGTGACAGGAGGGGACAACAGGCGTCCACTGTTGTGGTCCCCTGGCTAGGAGCCCAG
Organism: Corvus brachyrhynchos; assembly: GCF_000691975.1. Lineage (NCBI taxonomy): Eukaryota > Metazoa > Chordata > Aves > Passeriformes > Corvidae > Corvus > Corvus brachyrhynchos. Next base: position 1,553,376 of record NW_008236766.1, read on the forward strand.
CAGGCTGAGGTTCCAAAACGTTTCCTGCCTTCACCTCTGCTAAGAGCTGTCTCAGTGTGCCTGGAAACACAGGTATTGAAAAGGGGAAAGAAGTGGGATGCTACCAGGATTTGTGTGGCAAGCAGAGGGCTTTGCCCTGGCTTGTGCTCATGGCATGACTCAAAGGCTGGCATGGAGTGGCCCCCCTTTTCCAGGCAGACAGGCAGGAGACTCTGGCAGCAAGACCAGGCATTGCATTCCCTTTAACTCTTACAGACCCAGCAATTAATCAGCACCCAGGAGTCACATGGATTGCCAGCATCCCTGGCTTAGGCTGGATTTCCACTGTGCTTAAATGAGTTCTGCCCAGGGACTCAGTCTCCAACAAAAATCCCCCCAAAACAGGTGCTGAACACCAGATACACCAGATCTAAGCTCTTGGTGGGTGGTGTTTTGCAAGATCCATCCTTGCTGATGGACTGCACGTTTGTACCTCTGTGTTTGGATGGAGGGACAGAAGGGTTACAGGAAAGGCACAATCCAGCATGGTAGGGAATAAGCCAAAATGTCAGGGCTAAGCAAGCAGAACAGATAACCAGAGAGAGATGGGAATGGAGTAGAAAGCTCAGAATTATGGACAAATTAATGAACCAGCAGTACTGGAAATGGGAACAAGCTGTCAGACCTTCATCACTTACAAGGACCAAGGAAAATATCATAATTTCTGATGATTTTGATAGAAATAGAGTTATGCAAGACTGATATTGTTAACAATGATTTAATTAAGGCTCTGTCAGCACTGTCAAGCCTAATTAACCTGGTATTTAGCCTTTTATAGGAGTTCATAAAAATGTGCCCTGCACTAAAACCCAGTGTTCTATAAATGGTCCCAGTCCTAGAAGGGTCATCTTTTCGCACAGCTGGCTCTAGAGAGCATCCCACTAAGGTGCTAAGATATCTCTCTCTGAAAAGATTACAAGTTCATGCTGCATTCCTTGCCCACACAGTCCTCTCCTCAGAGTTTGTGGGAATCTCAGGTGTCCAAGGAATGCAGAGTCAAGCGTCCTGGCAGCATCCCATCACCAAAATTATTTCACAGAGAATTGATCCCCAATTCTGTCACTTCTTGTCATGTGAGATTCAAATCTCTGCATTTGCCGAGCTGTGATGAGCATGGAAAGGCAGAAACTACACAATGGACTTGCACCACTTGTGAACATTTAGGTTTCTGGGCTGGTTAGTGACAGAAGCAGTTCACTATGTGGAGGAACAGGCTCCTCTGGATGTCAGCAAGAGCCTATGGGTAGAGTATACCACAAACCTCAGCTGCTGTCATGGCTATTCACTGGGGCCACAGCACCTCTAGCACTACCTCCCGCAGCTGTGGGACGTGTTTCTCCGTGCCTTGTGGCAGCAAGCATACAGCAGCCTGGAGTCACCAGTGAAACCAGTTAGGTCTCTAGGGGGCTCTCTCAGAGGGTATTATAGATAAGATTCAAAGAGAGGCTGAAAAATTAATATAAATGAGAGCAACCAACCAACACTCCCAGAAAATCCCATGTTCTGCAACTGTTATTGCTTCATCAGTGACAGGAAAGAGCAGTGTTCTAAAATAGGAGTTCACTTAATTGAATTTCCCTTAAGGCGCAGAAAATAAGCTTCCATGAAGTGGTATCAATTGTTCAACAATAACATGTTCTCCCAGCTGAAAACTGGGTTAGGAATTTGTATTGTATTTTCACAAAACATAATTCCTAGCCCAGTTTCTTCCTCCTCCTCGAGATAACCAGGCAGACTCCACCTCAGTGACCACTGAGTTAGACTATGTGGGTCAGTCAACACGTAACCAATGTTCAGCTTCTCCACACTCCTACGTAACAGAGCCTGCTGGATCCACCACGGGGCTTTAGACACACAAAGCCATTAAAGGAGCTGTTTGCTTAAACACCTTTGCATTTAAGGGTTTTTTTTTGTAACTACCTCTGTATCTTTATCCTCTGTGTTGGGTGCGAGGTTCATGACCGTGTCAAGCCCAGGTGAGGTCAGCTGCACACAGAACTCACATCCTTGTTCCTCCTGGGTTACAGGGCAGGCAGAACTGTACAGCTCAGGGTGCTGGAAAATACAAAGAAATACTCAAAAGCTACAGAGCAGTGAGGACTCATACCTTTTTCTGGTCATACAGAAAGTGTTAACAACCAACACTCATGTATTTACGTGTGAAATATTATCTTTCTGAAAGCTTGTCATAAATGTGGCTCACAGTGCAGGGATGGCCACGCTTTCCAAGTCTGTGCAGCAGGAAGAACATTTCCTAGGGAATAAGGTCAAAATATTAGCATTCAACTGAATCAGTACGGGCCAAATTAACGAAGTTACTGCTCCATCACAGACTTCCATACATGAAACCTGAGAAAGCGGTTGTATCAACAGCACATAAATCCATGGCACTGGTCAGCAGAACGAAAAACCCAGCCTCCAGTTTCAAAGTTTCATTCAGCTTTGGCACAGAAAGGTTAACTGTTGTTTACACAATGCCTCTGAACAGATAATGTTAGTTAAAATGTTTGCATTCAAATCTTATTACACAGTGCAATAAGTTTGCTTTCTATGCAAACACTGCTCATCCCGTGCGGAACAGAAAGCTGGGGGGGCAGACTCTAATGAGTAATAGCTCAAGCCCATGGATCCTTTTAAAACTAAAGGCAAGGAGGGGAGAACATTTACCATCTCCAGACTCCGTGTGTGTCCATCTCAAAGCTTCTTCTTATTCTCCAGGGATTTGCAAAATTATGTGTTTAAATATTCATTATCTTTCTACTCTAATACTGCTTAAAACTCCTTTTCAAGCCCAAGGATGACATAGCCAGTGGATGAAAATTATATTCTGTCAAAACAGAGTCTTGTGGCAGCACTGGGTAAGTCAAACGCCCTGATGTGAGGGAAGGCAGCTAAATCATCCATCCAGATGGAAAATGTTGACAGTCCCTTAACCAGAGCACGTCTGCAATACAGAGAGGTGTGCAATTTGGCTTTGTTCAGCAGACACCATGGAACTATTTATTCTGTCCTCAAGCTGAGCAGGAAGTTTATTAAGCTCGCCTGTTTCTGGACATATCACCTGGCTGCTGTGTTTGCTGTCGGAATGCAGAGTTGGATGGGCCCTTTCTGCACTGACGTAATGCACTGCCATGAGGAGGATTTCTCTGCGAGCCTGAGACCTATTCCTCTGACCCCAGGAGCACACTGCATGTTGTGCATCCAATTCCTGACAGGAATGCTTCATTTTGCTCTTGAGCAACCATTTCTGAGCAAGCCAGGAGCAGAATCCAGCTTTTCTTGGCTGAAAGAATTGGGATGTCCCAAAATGGGGCTTTTTAAACAGATGAGTGAAAAAGCAGAGAGCCCAAAGGACCATCACTCTCCAAAGAAAATCATACAAATCAACAAGGAAAAATTCCTCTCCGTAGTTAGACTTTCTACGATGGTCAAACAGCTGTGTGTTGTTGGGCTTAGCTCTGCTCCAGCATAGCCCTGAATATCCGTTCCACTGTCTCAGCAGGGTCCCAGGGGACACAGCGAGGTCCCTGGGCCTGCCTGTGCCAGAGGCTGAGCAAATCCACTTTGAGTGTGCCCTAGGTTTCCTGTGGGACACTGCCTTGGTCGGACAACTGCTCCTTGCACATCCCCTCCTGCTACCCCAGCGCACCATCATCCTCCCTCCCCTGGGCTGGATCTTCCCCTCTGCTGGGCTTGGCTGAGCTGTGGCTTCCTGCCCTGCCAAAGTGGTGGCTTGCAGCCCAGCACAGCTGCTGGGGACACCCTTGTGCTGCCACCAACTGCTCCAGCAGGCTGGAAAGCTGCAAATGTGGCACTGCTTCCTATGCAGGGGAGCTCCTACCTTCCCCCAGGCCCACGATGTTTGGGGGGTGCTGGACAATGGTTGGGAGCACAGCATTATATCCATCTGGAGGCCCAGGGAAGAGAATGGGGGTGATGACCAAGCTTTTCAGACTTCACGTGGTGAATCACCAAGTTCCCCTGCAAATGCACCAGAGAGAACAGGGGAGCCCTTGTTCTGTAGTTCCTCTTTTCTGTGCAGTGAGCTGAGCATGACCAACCCCTACTCACCAATATAGGCTGTGGGGCAGAATTGATTTTTCCCCACTTTATCTGCCCTCCAGAAATAACTAACAGTTCAATATAAATCCCAAATAATTTCCCTTTACCCTGATGAAAGTTTTCTCTTGAGAGCAAATAATGTTTTCAGGCCACTCTTAACACCACCCAACATGCATGTAAAATTTTGCTGAATTTAGCCAGCGGACATCTTTTCAAAGTGGATAATTTAAAAGATGTCTTGTTTTCAGCTATAACAGTACAAAATACACTAGGTACTTTGTCCAAAGAATCCCTCCCAGATTTACAGCAGGCCAACTGGATTCATAAACTGTTCACAGGCGAGTAATCAAAGAGATTTAAAATAGGAAACATTTTCTCCTCTGTTTGTGCTGAGTTTTTTCAAAGTCAGATGGCAGATACAACATCAGCAATGCATTTCTATTACATATATATAATATGTAATTTAGACAAATGTATAAAGGACCTTGTCTGGCACTTCCTAGCAGCCTGCAGAAGGTCATTTATGAGGTAGGCATTTTTTGAAATATGAATAGGGACGCACTCATCCAAAGCACACCAATATTTTTGGCTTGTTCTGAACAGAGAAACTTTAACTGCTATAAATATTTCAAGGAGGCTGGATATCTCTTGAGATGGAGCATTACATCTTTTTCACTTCCAGCTTAACATGGCGGAAGCAGGCAAACCCCAGCATTTGTACAGGCACGTGAACCCAAGTGCCACCCCTCAGCACCCCTTCGTGGCCTGATGCTGTTGTAATTATTCCTTCTGTTTCTGCACCCTGCCTGCTTGGCTTTGCATTTTGCTGGACCTCAGAGTCACCTCCATGAGCTACCACAAAACACAGGTCCAGTGGGTGTCACTGAGCCCAGCCTCCTGCTTGAAGCAGGGCTGTCACCAACACAGAGCAGAGCCACAGGTTCAGCTGCTGTCCCAGGCACCACCGGGAAGTTTTGGCATAAAACCTGCAGCAATATTCAAACTTCAGCCCTGCCTGAACTGGTGGCCACTCTAGGGACCACTTGAGCCTTTACAGTCCTGACAGGAGTAAGGAATTCCCTCCTCTGAAGAAAAGAGTGGGGAATGAAGGTCCTCAGCTACACTGAAGTGGCTATTGCTTCACCAAGCCTGACAACGTCATGGGTTTTTACAAACTGTAAAAACAACCAGATTCCAAGCTTTGAAGTGGGGAGAAAAGCTAACTCCATGCTATAATTACATTTTATTTGGACTTCTCTTTCTGTACACGAGAGCAGGGGCTGAAAACACTTATTACAAAGCGCAGAGGAACTTAAAGCACGCTCTTATTTAAACCAGCCTCTATCACTCTTGCTCAAAACAAATACACAATAGAGATAAAGTTTTAGTGTAACAGGACAATGTTTTCAAATTGCTGTCCTGCCTGTTCTCTTTCCAGAGGATTAACATCCACCTGTATGAATGTTTAACCTGTGCTGGCAGGAGGGGGACTGGCAGGGTAGGACTGCATAGGACGCTGCTCCTGCTGTGTTCCCCCAGCCTCTGAGGCTCCCCACTGAAGAGTAGGCAGCACTGGTACCCGTTACATGAACACTTCTCAGCAGGTTCCTCATGCAGCTGCAACCAAAGAGGAAAGAGGATGCCCCCTGAGCAGCCTTCTGGGCAGGCCAGGTGCTAAGGAACAGACTTGTGACTTTTGACTGTGTGATGCCCTCATTTTGCTCTGAAGTTTCTCACCATTAGTCGTAAGTCCTACGCATTCCATTTACTTGCATGGTGAAAAGGTTTTTAGAGCAAAAAAATTTCAGATACTTTCTGCAAGTTCATTGAAGTTCAGTAAGCTGTTTCATCTCAGTGGTAGGAACATGTCCACTTCAGCTGGAAAACTTCCTGGCAGAGAGCAGGTCTTTAACAGAGGAGTCAGTACTTGTCAACCATGCAGGAAGCTCGAGAACTCCCTTCTCAGCAAACCTTACACCTTCCTCAACACTCACTGTGCCTCTGCACATGCCTGCAACTACATGCCCCAGAATAATATCCTAGTTTAAAAAGTTTTGGGTTTTTTTTCCTGAGCAGCCTTCTGGGCAGGCCAGGTGCTAAGGAACAGACTTGTGACTTTTGACTGTGTGATGCCCTCATTTTGCTCTGAAGTTTCTCACCATTAGTCGTAAGTCCTACGCATTCCATTTACTTGCATGGTGAAAAGGTTTTTAGAGCAAAAAAATTTCAGATACTTTCTGCAAGTTCATTGAAGTTCAGTAAGCTGTTTCATCTCAGTGGTAGGAACATGTCCACTTCAGCTGGAAAACTTCCTGGCAGAGAGCAGGTCTTTAACAGAGGAGTCAGTACTTGTCAACCATGCAGGAAGCTCGAGAACTCCCTTCTCAGCAAACCTTACACCTTCCTCAACACTCACTGTGCCTCTGCACATGCCTGCAACTACATGCCCCAGAAAAAATACCTAGTTTAAAAAGTTTTGGGTTTTTTTTCCCAAGTTTGAACTTTGGTTTTGTTTTGAAACCTTCCCCTTTTTTTCCTGACTAATGCAGCTCATAAAGGAACACCTCCCTCAGGCCAAAAGCACTGAAGATGCTTGTGATGATCTGCCAAGGTTTTAACAAGGGTGTCCTCAGCACCTTGGAGCTGCACATCCATGGAATGTGGCCCATATTAATAATACTTTAACTTCTCTCAACATGCTCAGAGACAGCGTTGATGCCAACCCACAGGTTCCCAGGGGCAGAATGACAGCATCCACACGGGCTATTAACCTGAAAGACAAACGTTTGCATTTTTTGCTAATCCCCTCAAGTACTTAGTATTTCAGAATATCTTTCCTCATAGTCGCCCTCACAAGACCGTGGAATTACTTATTTTAGACTGAAGGAGGACAGTCATGTGATGGCATTAATTGTGAGACCTGTCACTTGTTTATGACTGTAGCACTGCTGGTACAAAGCAAACATGCCAGATTTACAGTTGAAGGGCTTTGCCCAGGAAATTGCTCAGACACATGCAAAACCTCACCAAAAAAGAGCCTTTGGGGGATGTAGGTGTGAATAATTCACAAAGTGCCTGGGGAGCATTCCTCTGCACATCCAGGAGCCAGCTCGGGAGGGATGGACCCTGCCTGTGCACCCTGCCTCTATCCTGGGGCAAGCCAAGGAGCAGAGCAGCCCTTCCCCCAGTGTTACAAAGGTATCAGCTGCTTTCAAAATACTGTACTGACATTCCAGCTGCAGGAGTGCAGGTGACCACTGCAGAAAGGGGGCCAAGGCTTAGTCTTTTCTACGGTAGATGCCACTATGGCATCGGGAGAGATGAAGAACCTCTCGATTTGGACATATACTTTTGAATTACTTCATCAGAAGGAATATTACGGGTAGCAGGGATCTAAGAGAGTCACGTAGCCAGGGCGATTTTATGCTGCTCTTATTGGAAGATGTTGCAACAAGATACTCTGTGCATTGTTTACATTTCCAAAATGACGAAACCAGAGGACAGAACAAATGATACTAAAACCCTGGGCTGCTTCATGTAGTTTCTACACCTTGGCAAATCAAGGTCAAAACAAAACCCCAAAATGTCTCCACATCATTTTCTCCCCTCTCACCAGGGGGTAAAGAAAGATTCTTAAGTGCTGTTAAAGGATGAACTTTTAGCATCACTTCCTCATCTCCAGTTTGTTAAGAGAACACAGTGGTCACCCCCCTTGTGCCTGGAGAAGAGAGCTGTCATGGGAAGACGAAGAAAATACCAGCAGTACTGAGAGAAAGAACAGCAAGAAAGCAAATTTAGTGTTACAGACTTGTTGCCAAGTGGAGGCAAATCTTTTCTTGTTGACATGACACAGGCTTTACTCTTGGGTTAGGTGTGCTGTGCAGGAAAGAGCTGGGATCCCCCCCAGCTGCTCCACTGCTCTTGGTCTGGTTAATCTCTACCAGAAAGACACTTGCCAACCCTCTCCCTTTTCCAACCATCATAAGTATCAAGGTTAAAGATCAAAATTTGAAAACAAAACATGTTGAAAGACTTGTCTTCTCTGCAAGTGAGAAGAAAGTATGTCTAACTCTCCAGTCTGTATGCTTTTCAGTGTGGGCATGCTGCACTATCAGAGTTTACATGATAGTCTTCATCAGGGCATCACACCACACCGTACAAACCAGCCACACGTTAACCCTGCCAGGCAGGAGTAAATGAACATCTTCTGTATTTCACTGAGCGGAAGATTGAAGAACTGGAGAAATTTAGGGATTTGTGCAGGATCACATCGAAGCAACAGCACGTGAAGGGAGCATCTGACCAAAGTAATGCGGATGCATAGGAAAAAGTCCAAACCCCACTTCAGAATTTGTCTAATTCCCATGGGATCACAGGCCCTAACATTTCATCAGGTCAAGCAAGTCACAGTCTGCTCAAGGATATACATTCCTTTTTTATCATGTAACCACTATGTGACCCTGACAAGAAGTTCAGAGGGTTCTTTTCTCTAGTGTAGGCTCTAATTGCCTTTCTTAAGGGGAGGAAAAAAAAGGAAACAAGACCCAGGTAAGCATACAACAACAAAGCAATCCCTCCAGCCTCACTACACTTCCCTTGCAAACAGCATCAGTACTTTTCTGGTCAGGTACATATACTTTTTACATACACTGTGTAGGTATAAACTTCATACATACTTTTGTGTTCTGGAACAATAATAATTTATATTCAGGGCACAGCCCAAGCAAGAATCTCACAATACAAGATAATTATCTTGCTACAGTCATGCACCAAGAAGCAGCTACTCTAGCATGGAGTGGGAGTATCCCATCTAGGAAAAGAAAACCAGAGCTTGGAATTGAAGATGCCATGGGGCAGACACCCAGTCCCAGAAGGACATTTAGTCCCCTTTAGTGCACAGAGCTGTGCTCCCCTATGAACAGTAGCACTACACTTCCATTTCTAGGCCATAGTGGAGTGAGGGGGATGCAAGGGCTGGTCCTGATTTTGGTTCTAGGAACGTTGCAAGATAAAAACCATGTCGGTTTAGCAGTACTAAAGAATAATAAACTAGGCATCCCAAAAAGTCTATTTGTTTTGAGTAACATGTCTATTCCCAACATGTCTATTCACAGTCTTAGTAAGTGACAGCTTCTACCTTTTGCAGTCAGTGGCGTCAGCAGATGTTATGAATTTAGCAATCCAACATTTCAGTGAAGCGTAAACAAATTATAGTGAACAAATGGTCTTGAAATCTGAACTCAGAGATATTTTCTGTAACTCAGAACTTGATAGGGTGTGCTTACAGACCTAGCAGGGAGCTTCCATCAAACATTGTAGAAGCTTATGGGAAGTGCAGTCCTCTCATTTGCAGCAGATGTACTTCTTGGGAGATTCATTCTTCTTAAGCAGAAAACATTTTAGCCATTTAAAAACCTCTTAACTTTAAAGCTAGCAGGCGTTCTGACACTGCATGCAGAAGGCTGGATTCTCACTCATTTCCCTGGAGTCTTGAAGACTGCAGCCAAGCACATGAGGATGCCAGAAAGATGCCTCCCACAGACTTGCAGGAACCCTTCTAGCTTTTTAAAACCTGAGAAGACCTTTGGTCCAAAGCTTTGCAGTGCGGAGTTCCCAGAAATGGCAACATGCAAAGAAAAAACACCAAGCCCTGGAGAGCTAACCTTATTAATAATCCGCTTCTCCCAACTTAAAGTTGGTTGGGATAGAAACACTGAATCTCAAACCCAGGAAATTATGAGTGTGAAGCTGTCATGCCCAAACAAGCATGGCAGAGCTCCCAGTGACTTCACACAGTCAGCTCTCAAGTTACAGAAGTTGGAGCTGGATTTACAAGTGGCATCAACCAAACCTCCAAATCCAGATCCTGGGGTATCTTCAAAACCTAGACACAAAGCTTGTGCCTTCTGCCATTGGCATGGACACATAAACAGTCAAAGGATGGAATGACGCTCTCGGTCCTCTTGGGTGACAAAGTGCACACTCATTGGAAAGGTCAGAGACTGAGAGTCTGTTCTGCACTTTTATCGTACTTGAGGAGGAGACATGGGTGGATGGAGAACTGACTGCTGCCAATAGAAACATTGTTTCTTATTCACAGGGACATGCAGCAGCAAAACCAAAATTACTCAAAACAAATAGTACTGAAATTACTGGGGTCAAGGACAGTGGAGCCAAGAACACCCACGAAGGGTGGGACACAGGTACCTTACATCATCCTGACATTTAAAAGGGCTTTTTAGGGTTTAACTCTCCTGGTCTCATGAAGAGAGTCAGTGGTGTGAGAAAAACCTCTCCTTTCATCTTCTGGAGCTCTTTGAAAGGAACAGCCGGTGTCTCTGGTTACGAACAGAGGCTTTTCCTGCAGAGGAGGGCTCCAGCTGCAGAAGCTGCCAG
>NW_008236766.1:1564277-1578011 GCF_000691975.1 Corvus brachyrhynchos
GTGTGGGCGCCGAGATGGGGGGAGCCACGGGTGCTGACCCAAACCGTGGCAGGCCCCTGAATTTGCCCAAGTGTAGCTTTGCCTGTTATAGCCACAGCATGGGTCAAGCCATGGGCATGCAGTGTGTGTGCAGAAATGCACTAAAAAGTTTCAAGCTACCGTCCCAAGCAGCACAGCAACGAGCCCATCAAGGTCCCAAAACCACCCTCTTTTGGGCTCTGAACCTCAGTGGGCCCAGCGTGGCGAGTGCAGCTATTCCTCTGCTCCCATTTGCTGCAAAGCGAAGCAAAGCAAAGCTTACACAAAGCAGCTAGTTCAGAATCCCAGATTAGAAAGTGTCACCAGTTAATGTCACCTGATGGCATTGTTTAGCTAGGGGTATTTTTTTTTAACTGCGTGTTTATAGCACTCGTTTTGATAGAGTAATCACAGCACTTAGTGTTGGCTTTCATCTCCTTCATGTGACTCACCCCTTCCATTTTCCAGGGCTCAGCTGTGATTGCTGGAATGGTTCAGCTATCTGCACTGGTGCTACAAACTGGCCTGTGCCACCAGGCTCAGATCTGGAGCAGAAGTGCTTGGAGTAGGTGGGAGTTCAGATCAGGAGGGTTTAATCACCCTGCCGAAGGGGGACTGGCTCTTATCTGTGCAGCTGGCTCTGCTGCCCGTCTGCTGACTGCAAAGGGACAAGGGCAATCTGGGGCTTAAAAGGTAGATTTGGCCTCAGTCTCATCTTTAAATATGTATGGTCAGAGATATCTTTATTTTACAGATGTGTATAGCTCTAAATATATATATATTAAGAGATACTTTTGTTTATATATCTACATAAATACACACAAGGTTTTGAAAGCTTCCCCTCTCAAACAACAAGAGAAAAATACCTTGTTTTGGACATACCAAAATTTCCCACAGGAGTCTGGAAGAAATATCTCTGTGTCCCGACTCAAAAGCATCCAGAGAGCCCTTGAGGAGGTATTCCCAGGTGCCAGGAGCTGGCAGTGCAGAGCAGAGGCAACCAGAGCCCCCCTGGCTCTGCCCTGGCACAGAGGAACCCGAGGGTGACAAAGCAGCAGTGCCCCTTGGCCCCAGTAATGAGGTGGGTGGCACAGCAGCTGCATTGAGCAACATAAAGGTGGTGGGGAAATAATTTCAGTTTCCTGTAGGGTTTCATCATTTTACATATTTTTGCATAAGCCAGTATAAAGCCTCTTGGCTTTTTCCAACAGCATTAGAAGCATAGATAAACATGCAGATTTCCATCAACACTCCTTGAGCTCACTTTCTTGCCAGTTTTCAGGAAAAACTGCCCATACATTACTTGTCAATTTTTACAGAATTTTGGCTCAAATATTTTTAACTGCTTAATACAGATCACATTTATTATCACCATCAGTGGAAAATATTATCTTCCCAGATTTCCTTGTAGTTTAAGCAGTGGGAATAAAATTAATTCACTCTGCAGTTACACAGATATGTAAATCCATTACAAATACAGCACTGACTGCATTTTCTCAAATTCCTATGCCGTTTGCAGCTTTGTTTCTGGCAGCACCAATATCCTTCTGCTGATGATTGGATTGCCCTTCAGCCTCAGAATAATTCCTGGAGTAAACCTATTGATTAATGCTCTTGTGACATACTAACTCATATGGCACTAGGGAGCTATTTTTATTGCTGGAGTCCATTTGTGCCTCATATGTGCACACATTTTGAGTTCACATTTGATGCAGTTCACAAGCTGTCCTACACTTTGATGATATCCATCACCCACTGCAGCTCCAGCACTCCTGTTAAATTCCATTAAGCACTAGGGGTCAGTCAACTGTATCAGAAACATAAAACAATTTACTAAAATATACATTTAATGAGGCTTCTGGGAGGGAAAGAATGACATGTACGAGCTACAGTTTTAGGAATCAGACCTAAACCTATAGTGGATATAATCTAAACTATGATGAGCCTCTGACACATCCTCAGCATAGCCCCATGCCTGGATTTGATCAACATTCTATCACATGACCTACATTGTATCATGTATTAGGACTTAACCTGTAGTTGTAACTTACCATGCACTTTCTCTTTAGATAAAAACAAACACCAAAGATACATAACAAATACATCAAACACCCAAAAGCTGTTTGTGAATTCAAATTTTGTTGCTGCTACTGATGAGCTTTCTAGCAGTTGTGCAGAAGGAGATGGGAGTTCAGTTTTCTTGCAGTGAAGCTGGAGGCGGGTTCCCACCCCAAAAACCTGAGTGGTTTTTGCCAGGCACCAGCCACTGTGAGCAAAAAATGCACAAAAGCAGATGCCCTGAGGACAGTGCCAGCAGGACAAAACAGAGCCCCAGGTGACCCATGTGCTCACAGAAACCCAAACCTTCCTGCTCCCTGAACTGGGATATACCTCCAGTAAAACCCATCACATCACAGCCCTTTGCGGGTGCCACAGAAGAAATCTGTCCCTGCTGCAGGTGATTAGGGAGCCAAACAGGACCAATGTAACAGTGAAACCCTCAGGCTCAATACGTTCAGCCGGGGTAGAGGGGCTGATCAGTGGAACAGGATGCACACAGAGCTGAAGGTGAGAATGTTTCTACTGTGTCAGAGCTCCTCTTGCCTTACCAGCTGTATCATTAAGGCATCCTGGTGGCAGGTAGCCTACAAGGGTATTCATCTACGCCATCCCCACCCTCTGTTTTAACTAAAGGTGGTATCTCTAACTTGCTCCAACTAGAGGCCAGGCTGGAAAAAGTACAGGTTCTCTGGATTCCTCCTTACGATGAGAATGACCCCTTCACTTGCTCACATCCAGTGCGATCCAGCTGCTTACACCACCCTCCTTTTAACACTTCCTCTGTCGCCCACCCTCCATGGCCACCTAAACGAAGGTTGCAGCACTGCAGTAACCAAGCAAAGAAACAAGCTCTAACTGCAGTGGCAAAGCAGCAGCTGAGGATCAGAAGAAAACCAGCCAGAGTTTGCAAAAATACAAATGATTCAAGGCACGAGTAGGGTTTCGCATACCTCTTTCTGGGCTGCTGGGTCAATTAACTGTTGTGCAATTCGTGCTGACTGTAGTTGTTGGGAAAGGTAAGAGAACCAAACAATAGGAGTAACCTTAAGGAAATCTAGTTTAGGGAAGAGAATTGCACAGCAGTGCAGTTCTCTCGAAGTGACTCATGGCAGGCAGTACCATTCTGAGCCAGTGGTGTCGTTTCACTCCGGTGCAAAAGCTCTGTTTGTCCGATGCCTTTTGGAAAAGAGATACCTGCTTAAGTGAGGACAGCCGGTACCAATGTGCAAACAAGCACCACTCTGCAGGCACAACAAGCTCTGTAAGAACAGATGCAGACATTAGTCTGATTTGCACTGAATTTTACTAAACTCCTCTCCTCAAGGTAGACCAATGCCCCTCTTTCTTTAAAGGCAAAAGCATTTTGAAAATGCCTTGCTGTCTCCAAGACTGGGAAGAACCAGAACGCTAAAACAAAGGGGGAAGGGGGAGCAACCCAAGTTCTTTGTTCCAGTTGGCATGAAAGAATCATTCTTACAATAACTTATTTTCTCCTTCCCCCCAACAGCTGACAACTCATGGCAACTAAGGACAGGGCTGCTATTGTCGTTAAGCAAATACTTGTCCAATCTACGTAGGAAAAAGAAGAGCTCCAGAGATGACGACATGTTCAAAATGCTCAAAATGCTTGCAAGGGCATCCCAGGAGGCAAATAAAGAGATAGAGCAGTGGAGGAAAGGGTTCCTGAAGCAAAAACAGGGGACAGAGAAGTGGCCTTGCAGATGCAGCTGCTGCAGAGGTTGAAGAGTCAGACTGCTTGACCCAGACAGGGACTCAGGCTCTAAGAGTCACCACAGATGCCAGACTGCTGTCATCCTCTGCAAGGCCCTGCTTCTGCAACCACGTTTTCTGGGGCACACCACACCCATCAGCATTCATTTCTGCATGAAGTGATGGCAAAAACTATTCTGAGCACTGGGAGAGCCCCTTTTCCTGAATCCTACCAGTAGGACAGCTTATCTCAAGCATTCAATGACCAGTGTGCACTGAGGACACATACTTAAGCTCTTTCACCAAAAATTGTTTTAAAAACCTGTGAACAATCAAGCAAACAAACAACTCACCACACTCCCACACAAAATGTGTTTATTGTTAGAAATCTCCTCTTTTGGTACAAAGCCTGAACTCTCCCCCATATAAAGCATTTCTGCATGTCCACCACTCCAGCCACACACTTCAGGGGAGGATGGGGGCTATACATCACAACCTTAACATGCGGGATGAGTTCCAAACAAAGCACAACATACATTTTTCCATAAGCAGTCCTAATCCTCAAAGCAGGAGCATGGATGACTACAGCCCAGCCTTGGCAGCATTTGTTTAGTGGTTGGAATAAGGGCAAGTCTGCCTTCAAGGTTATCAGCCTCTTCCCCCCGCCTGTCCCATGAGGCTGCAGCCCTTCCTTTCATGACAAGTTGTGCAGAAGAGCTCCTGCAGTCACACTGGAGCTCGGTGGTGATGTGCCTGACATGGAGACAACAGGGACACAATTGTGTGTCTCCTCTGCAGCGCCAGAGGCTGCAAGGCCAAGAGTCGCAAGCGTGGTTGTGGGAATCCTGATACAAGGGGCTTTTCAAGACCCTCATGCCTTAATACAGGTGAACCTTCAGCTGGGCAGGCTTTGTGGGCCCTTCTTTATGGAATTATTCCAGAGGCTCCAAGCATAAGCAACAGAACCATGCAAATCAAACAACCTGGGGGCTCCCAAATGCACAGACTTGCAAGTACCAGTTGTGGATTGTTCAGCCCTGTAGAGGGCTTTGGTCACCAGGGATTTTACCCGTTTGCAGTCCCAGATCTACAAAACTAACCTGCTGCCAGTCACCAGGTAGAGTCCAGGCAGACCACGCTCCACAGAGCAAGGCTGTCTGGTAGGGGCAGGGGTGACATCCCACATGCCTGGTGCCAGACTCCTCCTTGGCTGCCCTTATTGTCCTGGTCCTGACAACTTTGCATGTCTTCAGACGTGCTTGCAACAGCCTGTTTATATTAATCACCACGAACATCTCGATGCTTGCCAATGTTTTTAAACTGGTGCTGGCTGGGTTGCAAAAAACAAGATGGATGTGAGGATAAGAAGAATCATGAGAATTTCAATTTCACTCCAAGCCTCAAAATTCCATCTTCTTCCAGTTGGATGCCACAACACACAGTATGTAAAGTCCCGGGATTTTATACACAGCAGTGGCAACGCATCTGGGGAAGCCTGGCTCAAGAGCCCAATACTTCTTTAGTCACACTGCAACACTGGATGGTTGTGGTGATCTGCAGCTAAGAGATCTTCTCTGGCTGCAGAATGGCAGCATTCCCTGCACAATGTTTGTGGATGTACAAGTCAACTCTATAAAACCATTGTGGGTATCTTGTTACCAGCCTCATGCAAACACTTCAGCAGAATGTTGGCTACAGACAGCTGTGCTCTGGCAGCAATGAAGTGGTATATGCAGCACCACAAGAGAGCACAGACACAAAAAATGGCTTTTATTATGCTGGCCCTCAGTGATGCTTTTGCAAAAGGAGAAAAAAAAAACCCAGCATTTTCAGTCTGATAGATTTTGTTTCTGAGAACATTATGCTTCAGTTCTCTTATCAACTACTGAAGAGTTTGGAGCTTCTCAGATTGTGAAATACCTAAAAAGCCACAGCAGACAGGCACTATGCAGATAAACAATCTCAGCACAACAGCAGCTGCAGAAAGACAGTAAACATGGCCTTCTGCAGCTAAACACTGTAAGACAAAAACAAGAAAGCATCCATGATTAGGGCAATTTATAGCCTAAAATAAACCTGGAGATTGATGAAGAACACGAGACCGAGAGAAACCATTCCTTCCATTTCACCAGTTTTGTAATTGCTTTGGAACGGGAGAGGAGAAGAATTTAAGAGATTAGGGGAAAATCATTCTTCATTCCCCATGAGTCTGATCCAGAGCTTATTGAAGTCAATTAAATGAATCCCACTCCAGGTCCACTGGACTTTTTCGATCAGGCCGCATGAGATGATTCCTAAAGCGGCTGTGCAGGAAGGATCAAGTTTGTTTCAGAAAAATATATTTAATTAGCACTTTCTCTTAAGGTAATCACAGACCCCATGAGGCAGTTGAAACTCAATGCATCTAGCCACAGCACTCAAAGGTGAATTGCTGTGAAAAGCATCAATTTAGGAAAACAACATTTGTTTTCAACATTTTTCCGCCCATTTACTGCTGACATGCCCAGGATGATCAGAGGTGATAAAAGAAAATAGTGCTGCTTTCTGCTCCTTCTCTCCAGCCCAGTGAACCTGCACATTTGAACTTTCACTGTGTGCAGTCAGGCTCATTCTTTCCTTGAAATTTTGTGTTATTTCCTTTAAAACAGTGAGGAAAACCTGCAAATGTGAAAAGCTGATAGCACATGACAAAAATAGGAGAATCCATGTGCAGATTTGACTTAAACTGCTCTTAATTCAACATTTACAGTTGTTTGGCTTGTGAGTCAATGATGACTCTTTAAGTTGGAGTTTCCCCTGAAATTCTGCCTTTACAAGCAAGTTTTTTTTCAGCCCTCTGTCCAGAAGGGGAAAACTAATGGTTCTTGCAAACATTATCTTTTGGGTAATGTTTTTGGTTTGTTTTGTTGGGTTTTTTTCCTGATACAAACCTTCTGAAACAAAGGCCGAGTCAAGAAAAATACTGGTTTCTCAGCTTCCATTATGGTAAAAGGGAATGTTCTTCTTTAAGAAAACAAACTCACAAAAACATAAGCAAAAGAATCCCCCAGAGATACACTGTGCACAGTGAAGAAATGTTCAGCAGTTCATGCAGGTGACTTCACTGGGTCAGTAGCTGCCTGTGTTCTGAAGGTCCTCGACAAACATTCCTGGCTTTAACCTTTCCAGGACTGAATTAAATTCTTGTTGTTATCAAAATTAATTAAGATAATTTTGAAGATTTTGTTATTTTGGAAAATAAACATTTATCCTCTTTGGAACAGATGGTCTTCCAGATATAGCCAGTCCTATGACAGAGATATTGTACATCTCCATCATTGCTGAACTAACAGACATGTTCATTTCTTCATAACCTAAAACGTTCATAACGTATGTGGAGCACAAACTGCCTCCTATGTCTGTACTCAAAACAGGTCTTAGAAACAGTGATGCTTATGGAAGGAAATAATTTAATTATGCCTATCTCAACAAGGTATCTTTCAGCAATTAAAAAAGAAAAAAACCCAGAAAAATTCATGTTCTGTTCTGACTCTAAAGTTAGCACTGACTCCTGCTGCTAAGGTTGGTCTCAGGTTTCATCTCCTCCAGAAAAACAACTAACAGAGCTGGTTTCTTGAGGCATGTCATGTGTACACTTACTCCACTATCAGGGTGACTAATCCCTACCCACACTGCCCAAAACCTTCTCATCTTGCATGTCCTAAACACACCTCTCCTGATGCACTGACAGCATCCCAAACTATTGTTACACCACAGAAAAGGACAGAAGCTCATAAATATCTAAACCCCAAGTGATTCTTTGGATTCTTTGTGCCCACATGTCCTCTACTCTGAAAGCTCAGTTGTGGCATGGAAGTGAGTGCTTGGATCCCATGGGAGTTTGAGCTGCCACTTTATACTGCTGGCAGTGTGGAGGTTTAACCTGAGGGGGGATGCAGCCATGGCCTGCTGTCCCATCCGGGAGCAGGGAGGGAGGGGCACAGAGTGTTCCTGCTAAGGTGATTCTGCCCTGTTTCTGAGTCCAAGTACTCTTATGGAAAGCTGTGCACTTGTATCTCCTCCACTGCCAGCAAGGGAACTGGCTGTGTTTTTAGGGAAGGATGAACTTGGAAAAGGACCAGAGTGTTGGAGTTTTGATGGGTGCTTTAGCGTGGTGGATGCTGCTTTAGCACGGTGGGTTTCTTCCCCCCTGCCCCTTTTCAGCTCTTATCCAGAAAACCCTGACTGTATCCTATGAGATGGAGGTCCTGAACCATAAGTTTCAACTCCTTCAACTAGCATTATTTGTGCATTCATGACCCATTCTACTTACCCATACTCACAGCAATCACTGCACTAGAAAATAATATAAAATTTTGCTGTGTTTCCACCCTTTCTTTTTATTTAAGTGAGAGCTCCTGTTAAGACAGAAGTAGCTCCTCTTAAATAGTGCAGGTAAGGATAGGCAGCAGGACTCTTAAGAGCCCCCAAGGAAGACAAGGAAACCAGAAACATTTCGAGTCAGAATCCTACTTGTTATTAATTCCTGGCTTTTCCATTCTGGAGAGTGCTGTACATATGTAGTGCTGGAGCAGTATATCTTCTTTTTGCTCAGGGCTACCAAGTCTGGCAATCACACCATTGAATCAGAGGTTTACTATTAGCTCTGCATTAATGGTGGGCTGGCCTGCAAAATAATTTTCAAACTGGGGCAGAAACCACAAATGACTAGGGCAGAAGTAGTTGTTATACATGAATGATAGGTCTTCTGATCTTCCAAGACCATTTTCAGTTATTGTTCAAGATTTCTGGAAGACTTTTCACCAGTTGAACTAAGGAGTCAAAATAATGGTACATTTGTGTATTCCATGTGTCTGGTTTTTGTCAGTGTACTTGCACACATTTCATTTTCCAGGACACACTGATTCTGGAGAGACAGCAGACATTTGAGAGGGCTGAACTGAAGTGCAAACTGACCAATAGATTAAAGCAGCAGAAGCTGCAGAGGAGCCAAATTCCTACAAAAGTGAAGACATAAGAGAGAAATAAAAAGAGGCTAAAAAATGCAGTGATATAGGCAGTTAGTCTTACCTATTTTGGGTTGTTTTAGTTGCATATCCTTAAGTATTTTTGCAGGAATGTGTAACCTTCTTGGGCAGGAGGAAGAGGAGGGGAAAAACAAGCCTGCTGGGCTGGAAGTAGAGACTCTGTGCAAAGATTATTCCCCAGGCATGTCCTCCTACAAGAAAACACACAAAGTTGCAGAACTGTTCTCTTGGGAAGATGCAGCACTCTCAAAGCAGGTGATCAAGAGTACTTCTGGTATAGCTTTTTATTTGCAATATTCCTGCCAGCACAGCCCCATTATTGAACTTCCCCGCTGTCCTGATCTGGTCTGTCTGCTCTGATATTTTTAATCTGGAAAGTGATTGCTAAATCAGAAACATAGTGAAGAAAGAGGGACATGCCATCAGTCTCCATGGCCTGTTTGAACTTCGTACTAGTCTGAACAACACTGACTTGCCAATAGGATTCCAAGAAAGCATGGAGGCTGCTTTGTTTTTAAATTTGCTAGGGAATATGCTTCTCAGCTGCTACACAGGAAGCAGTCAGCCCACCCATTACAATTGTTTTCTTGAGACCAGATTTGAGGTATGTTACGAAGTATATGAGGTATTTTATTAATTATGCAAGATCGGGAAACTAGCTGAGTTTCTTTGAGATCCCACACATGGGCACATAAAGGACAAACAAAGTAAGTGCTGCAAAAGACAAACATAAACATGCCTGCAAACACAATTGTTCACTCTGCCTCGAATTACAAAACAGCATTTTTCACATGGCTGGAGTCTTAGGTCATAGCAAGTGTCAGTGGAGAAGAATTCAGAGAGGTGAGGATGCAATATTCTAGAAATACGTCTGGTAGGACCTGGCTTTGGAAGTAACTTTTCTCAGAGAAAAGGCTTTAATAATAAGCAAGTGTATCAGATTTCTGCAAACACACTGTTAAGGTCGGCAGAGCAGCTGGCAGCAAGGCGAGTTCTGTGACCTGCTCCTGAACCCTTCAAACTCATTTCCTGTCAAACATCAGACCCAAGAGGACAAGCAAAAAGCTGTTAAGCTCTTTTCTAGAAGAGTCTGAGATTAGAATTCCAGTAATGGCTCAAATTCCTTTCCAGTTGTCCTGAACTGGCCACTTGCAGTGATTGCTATGCCGTATGGCAGCGCTGTCCTCCTCTGGGGGAAGGAGGAGAGAGTGGGGGTGGAAGGAGGGGTGAAGCCATGGAAAATAGGATCCAGCTTTTCCAACAGCAAACAGGGGAGTCAGATGCGCCATTCATTTAAATAAATTAGAGCTACTTCCGGTGGATGGCAGCAGGTGGTGGGGATTGCTCAGCCTGTCCTGGACAGCAGAGGTAAGCCTGGATGCCTTGTGCCTCTTCCCAAAGGCAAGCCCCCGATGGTCAACGCGCTCAGTCCGGTATAGGAAACACACAGCTGTACAGATTTTGTGGAAACAGCTCATAAGATCACAGGTAATACCACTTCAAGATCTTCCTCTGTCCCAAAGTGGATCCAACAGTACAGAACACAAGAACTAAAAAAGCCTAGCAAGGAATATCTATCCATTTTCTTCTGCACAGAACCTTCCCAGTTTTCTGCGCCAGCTCTGCAAGGGAGTCCAATGTCACAAGGAGTCACAGCAAACACTACAAATGCCCTTTGGGTTTATTTGGCAAGACCATTCTGGAGCCAAATTCTTCCATCCTGTACCATATCAATGGACAGAAAGGTATTGTACAACACCAGGAGAGATCTCCTTTCCTTCCATCTTAAGGAATCACCAGTATTTCTCCCTTTCTCTTTTTTTTAAGTTTACTCAGCTATCATCAACCTTTCTGTAAGCACCTCCATCTCTATGACAAAGAAACCAAAATTAAGATGAAATCTTGATTTTCCATGTTTCATAGTTAAGAGGCAGAAGGGATCTGAAAACAAATCTGATAAACTTTAATTTACTGCATCTCAGTAGCTATCTTCAATTTCATCTTCCTTTCCAATTATACTGTTATAAACTAAACAATATATCTAAATATATAGCAGACTATTTGTATTAAGATGTAAATCCAATAATAAAGAAAAATGTTAAGGAAAACAAGAGAAGTAAACTTGCAGCAAATTAATCAAAACATTTGCTTTCCATGTGGGTGAAAATGCGAATAAATCATTACAGGCAGACTTGCTTGTGATTTTGTTTTTGTTTCTTTATTATTCTGTCTACTATTGGCCAGAGGCTTACATTCATTTCTGGAAATGAGCCAGCTTCTGATAAAAAGTACTTCTATAGCAGGTGTATAAACTGAACAAATTCTACCATCAACAAAAAAGTTAATATTTGGCAGGATTTTTGGATTTGGGTCTGTTTCCTCTAGTCAGTTCATTAATATAAAGTTTAACTGCCTTCCTTCCTTAACCCAGAAATAGCAAACAGCCTCTCCCTTTTCCCCCCAAATCACACAGCTCCTAATCACTGGTCTGTGTCCCAGAGACTCCACTGCTGCACACAAATCACAACGGCCACCACACAATCCTTCATGTCAGAAAGGCTGGGGAATGCTTCAGCGGGATTAGATGCGTTTTCCAGATTTACTGCTGAAAATCCTGGGAAACCTAGGGACGAAGAGACAAGCTAACATTTTAGTTGAGCTTAGTGGCTCTGAATTGGCCAATGCAGCTGCTGGCTGAGCAGGGGCTGACCTGCAGCCAGCACGTAAAAATGCAGGGCTAAACAAGGAACAAATAAATAAGGAAAATGCCACCCTCGGAGAACAAGGCTTGAGCTCCTCTGGACAAACCACAGCGTAACAAGATCAGCTCCCTCATCAAGGGCACAGCCAGACTCTGCTTTCCCCTCACAGGCTTCCTTTCCTGAAAGCAAATGTTCTGTTTCACAAATCAAGGTGGGATTCCTACATATTGGAGCAGCCTGATGAACAACTACAGCCTTTACCAGTGAAACCCACAAGGCTCTGACTGGGAATCTGCTTGTCCCCAGTATTTATTACAGGGCTCTCAACCAGTGTCTGCTCTTTCCAAGCATTTTGGTCTGAACCTGAACTTCACAGGTTCTTGCCTGTGAAGTCCCAGATGTGTTCAGGAGTATTCCTGTACTTTGAAAAAGCTTGGGTGCATGTGGGGCACATCTCCAGCGTTCACTTAAATTCAATCAATTAAGAGCAGTCATGAACTCTCTCAAACAGAGAGTGTGCATAAGCAGAAGTTTATACCTATCGGGGTAGTTTGAAGAAGTGTACAAGGACAGAGATTTATAATCAAATCCTGTAGAATGTACTGAAAACTACGCTCCCAAGATACTAATCACAGAGCATCAGCAGGCCTAGGACTCCAGACAAAAACAAGTTTTTCTTTCACTTATATAAATCATTTTGTAGCAACCCAATCAAAAACTAAACTTAACAGTGCCAGGTCTCACTGACCTCAGTCCAGGACAGCAGTAAATACATGTCTGCCATAATTAAGTTCCATTCGAGTTAACAAGTCAAAAACATATTTACTGCTGTTTTGAATGGGAACATTTGCATTTTCATCTATTCTTACAATTAGGGCCCCATGGAGAGCTAAAAACAATTCCAAACTCGCTATCAAAGTGTAAATAAATTGGAGCAGCACTTCTCTGTGTTGATATGGCCAAGGCATTTATGCTCAATCAACCACAAGCTATCTGAGGCTTACCCTAGAAAAAAAGATATCAGAATAAAACTAGAAGCAAACTCTGCACTGGAGCTGCATTTCAGATTGTAGTAAAAAATGTTCTTGAAAACCACCAGGCTACATTGGGTAAGTTATTTTGGAAGGCATTACAAACCCTGGTACCAACTCACAAGATCAGTCCTGTTCAGACATTGAGGTACAACTGAGCCCCAAATGAGGGGTGTGGCCGAGGGCAGGAGCACAAGTGGCTCAGGAGGTCAGCATGGAACTGTGTGCTGATCAAAACCAACCAAGACAGTACCTGAAGACTTTCCACATGTCTAGGTAGTCCTGTACCAACATGATTAATTCGATGTCCTTTTTTACTGCTTAGCAGCCTTCAAAGAAAAGTAACACTTGGGGAGGCCTGGTTAAAGTTGGGATTGATAGCAAGCCCTGCAGTATTGTGCAGGAACAGCTTTGTAACACTCTGGATTACTCTGGAGAACTCTGCTGGGAGATGGTACATCTTAGGGTTCTGCTTGTTCTGGCTGACCAACATAGGAAGGAGCCATACAAATCAAAATAGGAATATATGCAGGGTGTTTGAAATTTAAAGGCTGCCTCACCCAGAATGTGCAGAGTTGGAAAGGACCCACAAGAATCATCGAGTCCCAAAAATAGGGGGAAGGAAGTGGAGCATGGCTGTGCTCCTGTCCCTCCTGCTTTTGAGCAGAGTGGATGCCAGCTGCCCACAGAGCTGAGAGAGGAAGCTGGGCTGCGGGTAGAGGCTCTACAAGAAGATTGTTTCTGTCATGAACCTTGAGGGAATTGGCATGGATAAGCACTGGTGTGATTACATACCCCAGCAAGAATCATAGTTCATTAAATGAGGTTACTAAAAGAGGCAAGAAGAGGACAAGGTTAGAACACTGCAAGACCCAATGACTATTTCCACATTGAAGAGTTTAGAATAATAGCTCCTGAACAAATTGAAAACAAGAAACTGAATTAGGTTCAGATGATCTTCTCCTGAATAAACTTCACTGTGGAAGATTTCACAAGGCACTGCTGAAGCGTAAATATCCATACCCAGTGTAACAATACATTCATCTTTGGGGGTGGGGCGTGGAGTGGGGAGAAAAAAACCCTCACAGGTCCAGACAAGGTTAGATCAGCACTATTTAATATCATCAGTGAGAGCTAAACTGAATCTATTACCAAAGGCCATGTGAGTGTGTGAAGTCCTTCACA